>NC_048299.1:4476998-4596010 GCF_013100865.1 Trachemys scripta elegans | reverse complement strand
TACAACAGAAGGACATGGGAGGAATTTGGGGCAAGGATACCGCAGCAAACCGCCACAGAACCATGTGGAATAGATGAGTCCTTGATTAAAGTCACAAACCACCTACAGCATGGAACTCCAGGAAGGACAAAGGGCTGAATCAACACTGATGGCAGAATGATAAGGTTGTTCTTTACGTAGTGCATCCGAAGAAGTGAGGTTTTAACTCACGAAAGCTTATGCCCAAATAAATCTGTTAGTCTTTAAGGTGCCACCAGACTCCTTGTTGTTTATCTAACACTTGGGATTGTCAGACGAGGGGTTGTGACAAAAAGGTCGTTTCTGGCAGATCTTTGTCATCATTTTGCACAATGCTGTAGTTTGGCAAAGTGTTGTATTCCCCCCCACCCCATAGAAATGTGAAATTTGATCTTCGATTGAATGTTATTTCATAATTTGAAATAGAAATTCAAAATGTCAAACTTTGTGCTCAAAAACGCAGGGGAGAAAAACAATCCCATGTTCTTTTAAAGAAAATCGTTCATTATTAAACCCTTTGGCAGAATTAATGAAGGGTTGACATATCTAATACTTAAGGGCCAAATTGTGACACTCTTACTCCTGCTGAACATTAGCCTACTTTATTATAGTAACACCTAGATTCCTTAGCCAAGATCAGGACCTCATTGTGCTAGGTGCTGTACAAATGCATAGTAAGAAACAGTCCCTGCCTCGGAGCTCTTACCATATAAACAGGCTCAGAGAAGTGAAGTGATTTGCCCAAGGCCACACATTAGGTCAGTAGCAGAGTCACAAGTATTAGCCAGGTCTCCTAACTCCCAGTCCAGTGCCCTTTCCAATAAACCACACTGTTTGTGGAATGAGGTGCTACTTGAGATGAGTAAGGGTCTCCAAGTCTGAGCCTAAATAAATAGGAGACATAAGGCAGAGATTTGCAGTTCCTGCTCTTTCCCTGGACTGTAGTTGGCAGTGAGGACTCCAGCGAAGCAGTACCCATAAAGTGATAACCAAAGACCTCCCGGGGGGGGGGGGGGAAATGGGCTGGAGAGAGAGAGAAGGGGGCGGCCAGGGCTACAGCAGGGGCGCTGCCACGCGGCCTCTCCCGCTGCGCCACCTCCTGCCGCTCCGGTTGGCGGGGAGGGAAGGAAAAGGACTGCCCTGCAGGGCGCTCTGGTTCTCCGCGCCGCCGCCCCCTACAGGGCAGCCGGAGCGGAACAACAACAACAAAAAAGCGGCCGTGCCGTCCTAGGATTGGGCAGAATGCTGCCTCGAACAATCTGCTGCCCCAAGCACCAGCTTGCTCGGCTGGTGCCTGGAGCCGGCCCTGGGTGCTGGAGCTTGGCCCTGACAAGCCCTGGCACAAATTAAGCACTATGTATTTGGAACTATAGTTAACTCACCTCTCTGTCTAGATTCCTAGTTAGAACTACTAAGGAGACAGGGAAATGATATGAATGTTTTATTGTTACCATTACTTTAAATGGCAGAAGTGATACAGGGTAGTCGGCAATACGGCTGGGCAGGAACCAGATTACTCACGACAAGGGAAATTCTGTGATTTAATTATTCCTATTACTATGACTAAATAATAATTCTGTGCCCAAAGGGAACGAAAACAAATGACATTTCCCGCGAAACAAGTTTCTGAAATTTTCCTTGCCCGTCACTCAAAACATTTTCTTTTCATAAAATGGAAACATTTTGTTCTGATTTTTATCTTTTAACTTTTAAGCAAACGTTTTATATAAAAATAGCGAGTTTGCTTTCAAAGCCTGTTTTGAAACAAACAAACAAAATCAAAACATTCTGTTCCAAAAATGTCCATGTCATTGGAATCCTTCACGTTGGGGGTTTGGAATGAAATGTCGTCCCAACTGAAATGTTTTTCTAACCATCAATTTTCACTGAAAAATGGTTTTGATAAAAAAAATCCGCCGTCAGCTGTAGTTGGACCAGCTCAAGCGATCCTCTTGTTCCTCACTCTGCAATGCACTGTTGAGGCTGTCTGTCCATCTGCTCAGCATAGTAAAGATTCTTCCTGTATTCACAACACCCAAGGCCAGTCTCTTCTCTTCTGCAAGGGACACGCCACCCCACAAGAAAAAACCCAGTCTGGTGTTAAACCAAACCAAACAATGGGGGTTCTGCTGCTTCCCTTGGGACACTGTTATACATTAGGCCTTACTATTAGGGAATACTCCTTGATTGTCTTCTTGGGTCCAGTCCCGGTCCCGTTCAAGTCAATGGGATTTTTTTGCCACTGATTTCAGTGAAGCCAGGATTATGATTAGCTTTATCCCATTCTTCCTAATATACCCGTAGATTAATAAACCGATGTTTAAATGCAGCAAATCAAGGAGCCAAAGGGAAATACGGAGGGTGTTGGATTGTTAGATTAAAGTGATTTCTGATCTCCCTGATTTGCATGAGGGCTGCAGGAATTGTATCTCTTATGGTGAAAGCTACCCCAAAGTAACTTACTTTGTTTTCTTTCCCCCTTCAATCCCTACAGCTCATGTGGCAGAAGAGAAGAAAGAGGAGGTGCCCACTGTCTCAGGGAAAGTGGACAGGGCCCAAGGCAAGAAAGAAGGTTCCAAGGGATCCAAGAAGAAAGAGGGCAAAAAGGAGCAGAAAGAAGGGTCCAAGAAAGAAGGGAAAGATGAGACCAGAAAGAAGGAAGGAGGGAAGGGTGCAGGTGAAAAGAAGCAAGGAGGTGGAAGGAAAGGTGAGAAGGAGACAGACAGAGCTAAGGCAGGAGGCAGCACCAAGGCTGGCAGCAAAGCTGGGGGGAATGCCAAGTCCTCAGCAAGGAAACCCCAGCAAAAGAAGTGATCAGACCAACAGCGGAGTTGCTGATACCCCCTCTCCCAAGCACGTGCAATGCTGCAGACCTGCCGTGGGGAGTGCAGTGCTAATGCCTTGGAACTGGCATGGGGGGAACTGGGAGGAGACGAAGTCCCTCCAGAATTTGAGGTTATCTGGAGCGACTTGATTGATTTCTTTAAAAGCACAATCGCCATTTTTACAGAGGTGATGTTTCTGCCAAAGGAAAACCTGCCTCGTTGGCTAGAAAGTTACCTGTGAACAGAATGTCCTGCTTGTGTTCCAGCGTGCAGGGTGGAGTGAGAAATAGGAGCACAGATGGATTCATAGCCCCACAGAGCTGCCGAGAGCCAGAACATCAGGAGTGTGTCTACATTGCAATCAGAGGTGTGACTGCAGCATGTATAGATACACCCAAGCTAGCTTTGATTTAGCTGGCTCGAGAACCAATCACAGCGAAACCGCGGCAGCATGCGGCTGTCCAACTCTGCCCAGGACCCTGGGTATATACTCAAGCGGCAAGCCCACGCTGCTGCCCACGCTGCTGTGGTTTCACTGCTTTTGGTGCCCGAACTAGACAGATCAAAGCGGTCTCAGGTATGGCTACGTGTGCTGCAGGGCATCTCTGACTGCAGCACAGATGTGCCCTGGGAGGGTACTTGGCCCATTCCATCTGAGATCAAGATACTCGACAAGCATTAGCTAAGCCTCACGCCAGCCTTCTGGGGTATGTGGCATTCCATAGAGGGCATGGGAGGTGGGTATCACAGGCCAAGGGAGGCTGAGTCTCCCCAAACAGCCAGGCGTGGCCTTGCCCACGCTCCGCCTCTAAGCCCCCTCCTGCTTCCGGCTCTTCCTCCATGGCCCAGGCTGTGCCCGGGACTCAGGGCAGCTGGGGTCAGTGCTCGCGCCACGCGGGGCTGGGGGCCATGCCACCCAGTGCTCCGGGACTGGGGGCGCTTGGGCAGCTTTGGGCTCCGGTACTGGGCTCAGACAGAAGGGGCTGGGCTGCAGGCTAGCCTCCCCGAGTAGCCGGTTCACACGCTGCCCGGGATAGAGGGCTAAACTCAGGCACCAAATAATTGCTGGAAGGCACAACCCATAGGATGAAGCTCTCTAATCTATGGCTATATTAGAGATGTCTTGGGAGAAGGCTCTTCTTCCCCGTGCATCTCTTCTTAACTGTTTGGTGTTTCCCTCTGTCTCAGAGATGCTGACAGAAGCACTTTCCTGACACGAGCTAAACACACTTTCCAAAAGCCTTATCCTCCGTTTTTTACAAAAAGTGTCATATAAACGAAGCTGCATGCCAAATAGAGAATAAAGAAATAGACATCCTTTGGAGGCGGGTGATGCTGTCTTCAGTTCTTCAAGTCGTACTCATCATGGATGTGACGCAGGCAGACCAGCCAACTCATGCCAGAGCCCCAGGCCAATTCACTTGTTTATTTTAGTATAGATCAAAGTGATTGTTAAATGTATCAGAGTGTATTTGGTGTTTAAACTTCCTGAAAACTAGTGGGATCTTATTTGCAATGTTTTCACTTATCTGAATCCTGTGATAATGTACTAGCAAACATTTACATTTTGTATACCCCCGTAACTAAATAACCCATCGAACGAGAAAGAAGCCTTGTAGAATGCAAACGAGGACCTCTGACGGAAAAGTGCTCATTTCAAAGCAAGTGGTCATTGTGTGTGATGACTGGAGGTCAAAGACTCCAAATGCATTCCTCATGCTCTGTCATCATAGTGACACCATCAGAAGAAGTTATACATATGGATTCCAGGAAAGAGCGTGCATCTCTGGGCTGTTTGGACTCTTACAGGAAAGTGTATCAGATGCAAAGTGGAGATCCCCAGAGACAATCTGCATACCCTGAAAAGGCTTTTGGGAAACTGGGAGTTTATTACATCACTGCCACCATTTGGAATTATAAACTGTGACTCACCTGTGCATATATTTTACCTGCTTTAACCTCTCAATAACTCTCCCTTCCTTTTCTTAGCTAATAAATCTGTAGTTCGTTTACTATAGAATTGGCTGCCAGCGTTGTCTTTGGTGTAAGTGTAACCTTTGTGTGGGCTAGAGTTCACTTCATTTCCCGTCTCCAGTGCCTTAAACAAAAAACAACTCCCATAGAAAGTAGATGGAGTCTAAAACAACATCTTCCCTCCACTTGCTTGCAGGAATCTTCAGCTGGAATCCATGCAGACTTCCTCTGTGGAAATCACTGCTAGCCAGTCAGCGGACTGATTAACCAACCACTCAGTTACGTGCAGGGGTGAAAGTAACTTAAAGGACGTACCGGTATGCCGGAGTCCTGCGCGGGGGCTTGGCCTCAACCGGAAGAGGCTTGGCCTCAACCGGAAGAGGGGGGGCCTTTAAATCACCCCCACAGCTATCAGCTGCAGAGGCGGCTGGGAACCCCAGGGCTCCGGGATGATTTAAAGGGTCTGGGGCTCCAGCCGCCGGTACCGCAGCATAGCTCCGGGCCCTTTAAATGACCGACGGAGCCCTGCGGCGCTACCCCGGGGCTCTGGCTGCGGGGCTCAGGAGGCAATTTAAAAGGCCCGGGGCTCTGGCCACTGCAGGGAGCCCCCGGGCCCTTTAAATCACCAGCCTGGGGAAGCCGGTCCGGTCCGGCACGGCATACCGGCTCTTGCGTACCGGACTGTACCAGCTTACTTTCACCTCTGGTTACGTGTCTAGATTTAAAGAAAACCCTGCTGCAAAATGCTTCCGAGTTAGGGACGCCAGCCTGCTTCCGGCTCCTGGGCTCAACTTCTCCCAACTCACACAGGGCACATGGCCTGACCGCTCGCCCTCATGGAGTCTGACCCCAGCAAGAGGGCACCTATTGGAGCAGACCCCAAACTACCACCCCCAATTCCAGAAGATGTGGCGTGCTAAATCTGCCTAACAACAATGACCCAGACACGACTCACTCCTGCCTCCCCCCAATGGGTCTCTTAAAGAGATATTTCCCTATTAGGTACATGGGTTACATAAGATCTGTAGTACCACTTGATCTGGGGACAAGTGACTGGTCTCTTGGGACTGGGGTCAACCTAAATGTGATGCAATTTTTGGTATAGGTGACAAAATTTGGTATCCCAAAGCCCAGTCTGTCTGGGTGACAAGACGGGAGAGTCTAAGGCAGAGGTGGGCAAACTTTTTGGCCCGAGAGCCATATCGGGGTTGCAAAACTGTGTGGGGAGCCAGGTAGGGAAGGCTGTGCCTCCCCAAACAGCCTGGCCCCTGCCCCCTATCCGCCCCCTTCCACATCCCGCCCCCTGACTGCCCCCCTCAAAACCTCCAACCCATCCAACCCCCCCTGCTCTTTGTCCCCTGACTGCCCCCTCCCAGGACCCCCGCCCCTAACCGCCCCCCAGGGACCCCACTCCCATCCAACCCTCCTGCTCCCAGTCCCCTGACTGCCCCACCCCTATCCACACCCCCACCTCCTGACAGGCCCCCTGGGACTCCCATGCCTATCCAACCCCCATCCCCTGACCGCCCCCCCCCCCCCCCGCCCCCCCCCCCTCCCACTGTCCCCTGTTCCCTATCCCCTGACTGCCTCCCGGAACCCCCTGCTCCCCACCCCCTTACCATGCTGGAGTCAGCCAAGCCGCCACGCTGCCTGGCAGGAGCGGTGGGCCAGAGTGCTGGGGGGACAGCGGGGGAGGGGCTGGGGGCTGGCCTCCCCAGCCGGGAGCTCAGGGGCCAGGCAGGACGGTCCCGTGCACCAGATACGGCCCGCGGGCCATAGTTTGCCCACCTCTGGTCTAAGGGGACTGTCTGTGACTTCCCGGTAAGACAGGTGTAGTCAGGGCCGGCTCCAGGCACCAGGCAACCAAGCACATGCTTGGGGTGGCACCTGGTAAGGGGTGGCAGGGGGAGCGCGGCGTGGCATTCTGCGGGGAGGCGGGGGGGTTCCGGCGGCGCTCGGCGGGGGGGGGGGGCGGGCGGCGGCGGCGCGCCGCGCTCGGGGGGGGGCGGCAAAAAAGTTAGAGCCGGCCCTGGGTGTAGTGATGCAGGAGTTCACTTTTGTCACAGGCTTGTTGAAATCGAATTATAAAACACACCTCCAGTTTGGGGTCTCTGCCGGTATTCTGACAGTCTGCCCTGAGGTCGGCGCTCACAGTCGTGAGACAAGCGGACCCAGTCCTGTGAGGCCTGCAGGTGACAAGTGCTCCCAATTCCCACTGAAGTCAAAGGTGCTTGTGGTCGGTCAGTCTTTCAGGGCAGCGGGCTATGTGTGGACAAAGCGTACACTTGCTCGCTCTCTCTGTGGCTAAGCTAGTCTTTTTGCTCCAGTTTTAACTTGTTGGTTGATTACCAATTTCTGCCTGTTACCAGACACATTTGTAAACACCAGTCTAGACGCTCCACAAACCTTTGTGTCCTGAAACAAGTGTTTGCGGAGCATTTGGACTGGCATTTACACACACATGAGCTAATTGGAGTCAATTGGCACGTAGGTAACATAAGATAAAAAGGGCCTAAAGCTAACACCCTCTCTAGTACACACGCACACACTGTGACAGAGAGAAATCATGCCGGGAATCCAACCACCTCTTCAAAATACGCAGCCAACGTATTTCCCAGTTGTAACTTTTTGACTGCTCTCTGATTAAGCTTGTGTAGGGGCTGAAAGTAGCATCTTTAGGGAGATGTCCCAGGAACTCACAAGTAGGTACCATTCCCATTCAGCCTTCTCTCCAATCTGCATCTTGTGGAAGATATCGGTTGGAAAAAAGATTTGGCTTTCGCTCTGCAATTAGACCTTCAGCACTGGGCTTCCTGCTGGCTCGTATAAAGCATCCCACTTCTCTTGCTAGCCACCTAGATCCCCCCTCTTCCTCACCACCACAACTGAGTGCCTCACAAACATCAGTGTAATAAGTCTCACCACTACCCTGTGTCAGGATCGCAACAAGGGCAATCAGGGCCAAGGGTCAAAGCAGGGGCAAACCTGAGGCTAGGAGTAGCCGAGGAGTTCGTAGTCAGTTCCAGGCCAGGGTCAATCCCGAGAGAGAGTCCAAGTGAGGTTTCAGGGTCTTAGTCAAGAGGCAAAGTCCAAAACAAGCCAAGATCAAGCCAGGAGCTCAAGAGCATAGAACAGGACCACTCATGACAGCTACAGAAGATCTACACTGTTGCCTAGACACTTCCTGGAACACCCGTTGGGTTTACATAGGACAGGGAGCCAATCAGGAGCCACGGGGCGGCTGCTGGTCAAACCCTTGAGGTGGAACTTCCCATGGTCTGTGTCCACAGGAGCTCATGGGAAATGGAGCGGAGGATAACTATAGATGCTGCTGAGTGGTAGATGGGAGCTGTTCACTACCTCCTAGCTCTATAGGCCTGGGTTCTAGAGCCATGGGGCCTTACACCTTGTGAGGCCAATAAGTATTGATGGGCCAGATCCTCATTGTAGCGTAAATCACTGTGAGTTATTTGAGCTATGCTGATAGACACCAGTTGTCAGCAGGCAGGATTGAATCTGGGGCCTCTGGAACTCAACGCATGAGCTAAAAGCCACATGGCTCTTAGCCAAGGCTGTAGCAGACTCATTAATCTGTAGATGAGGGGCAGGCAAACTTTTTGGCCTGAGGGCTGCATCGGGTTTCGGAAATTGTATGGAGGGCCAGTTAGAGGAGGCTTTGCTTCCCCCAACAGCCAGGTGTGGCTCAGACCCTGCCCTCTATCTGACCCCCGCCCCGCTTCTTGCCTCCTGACGGCCCCCCCGGGACTCCTGCCCCATCCCCCCCCTCCCTGTCCCCTGACCGCCCCTGGAACACCCACCCCTGCCTGCCCCCGTCGCCCCATCCAACCCCCCCTCCTTCCTGACTGCCCCCCGGGACCCCTGCCCCCATTCAAGCCCCCTGTTCTCTGCCCTCTGAATTCCCGACCCGTATGCATACCCTGAACTCCCCTGCCCTCTATCCAACCCCCCCTGCTCCCTGCCTCCTTACTGCGCTCTGGGCTGCCGAGAGTGGGTTCGGGCCCCAGTGAAAACTTTTTTTTGGGCTCCCCAAGCAAGGGCGGACCGGCTAAACAGGGCCGACGAGAGGGGGGGAAGCCAGGCCCCGAGCCCCCTTCCAGACCGCCGGGCCCCAGTAATTTGTGTTGGTTTCCTCCCCCTCTTGTCGGCCCTGACCGCGCTGCCTGGAGCACCGGTGGCTGGCGGTGCTACAGCTGTGCCGCCCGGCTGTACCCAACCACGCCACCGCGCAGCACAGAGCACCGGGTCAGGCCAGGCTCTGCAGCTGCGCTGCCCGGCCCAGCAGCCCAGAGCATTGCGCCGGTGGCGGAGCGAGCGAGCTGAGGCTCCGGGGGTGGTGGGGAGGGAACAGCAGGAGAGGGGCCGGCGGCGAGCTGCCAAGCCCAGGAGCTCAAAGGCCGGGCAGGAGGGTCCCGCGGGCCGGATGTGGCCCGCAGGCCGTAGTTTGCCCACCTCTGCTCTAGATGATCTAGATACCACTAGAGGGGGACAAAGTGCCACACCAACAGGCCTGGGTTACACTGACCCACACCAGCCGGAGTTCTGGCCTGTTATCTCTGTTTTACAGATGGCCAACTGAGGCACAGAGAGATTAAGTGGCTTGTCTGAGAGCAAGGTCTGGAACTGAATGTAGATCTCACCATCCATATTACTATTCCAGTACCCCTGAGAGCAGGATCACACCCAGAAGAAATAACATAAAGCACCAGCGCTAATCTTATCGTCCATCTGCAGGGACAGCAGCTTGGTTTAGGAAGCAATCTATATTTGGAAGGATTAGATTGTTATCAGTAAATGTCGGTAAACATCGATTTCACTGCACACACACGGAAAAAAGGTTTCCCTCGATGATAAAAGAAATTTACAGACAGGCAAAGTCAGACACACGCTGCTTGAGAACTTACTGGAGTTCGATTCAAGGACCTTTGCTTTGTATATTTTGACACGTGATGTTGACAATTTGTGTTTTAACGATTATAAAGCTTTAACTTTTTGAATCTCAACAGCTACTGTCGTTAAGTAATTATTACCTGACCCCCCCCCTTTTAATTTCCCTGAACTGTGAAAATTTTAATTGATGAAAATAATTTAAAAAACAGCTTAAACCCCATGCTTTTGCACTACTGTGAAAAATTAAATAGATACCTCCAGAAAAACAGGCTACAAAATAAACATTATTATCTGTCCAAATTATAAAAAAATTAACATCGAATTCCGCCAAGCTTACCCAAATTCCTAGCACCTGTAGGCAGTCAGAGATCACTGATTTCACTTCCCAGGGAAGCCCTGATTGTGAATACGAAACAGCAGTAGCTATCGTCTACCCCAAAGACTTTCATTGAACTGACTTCACTTTCAGGGAGTGGGAAAAAGACAATTAAAAAGGCGAGCAAAAGTTTTAAAGCCTGATTCTGCAGACCTTACTCACATGGAGCCAGACCCTCAGCTGGTGTGAATAGGTGTAGTTCCATTAGCTCTACTCCAATTTACACCAATGAGTATCCGGCCCATGGTGCATTTTGAGGGCTTAAGTGATGTGCAGAAGTGTTGTGAATTTCACCTCACAGGCATAAGTGCTGCAGAATGGGGCTGCTCATTCTAGTCTTCAACTGTGCTTCTAGTTGGCTAAAGATTCAGGGCAACCTGGTGAAAACTGGGAAAACACCACTGACGAAGCTTTGTTCAATGTACACCTACTGAAGATCTGTCTCTGAGCTCAGTGTTAAGTATGTGTGTCACAAAGCATCCCTCAGAATATATTTTCTTCCCTTCAAAAAAAACCAAAACAAAATCTGGGACTACAGGGGCTTTTGCATACTCCTGTGATTTTGAAATAAATATTCATTAATTTAGGACAAGCTTAGAAGGAACACACTTTCAGAACACATCTTGTTAGGGCATATTTATTTTGTTTCCTATCTGGTGCAACAAGCTGTGATGTTAATTTCAGAGTGATGTCTCTCCTTTGAGAAGAACCAAACATGAATCACCTGGGGATAAATCCCAGAATGTTTCATTCTATCAATCAGCTTGTCTCTTGTTAGTGGGAGCGAGAGCGTGTGGGCGGATTGATGTGTATGTATCAGCGCAGTTCTCAAATCAGAATGAACATTACGCTTAACGAAACTTCTCATTAACTTTAAAAACTCTCCGGTAAAAAGATTTGAAAGGGACATGAAAGCAAAGGAACAGCCCATTATCTACTTAGCCATCTAGCTGTCTTTCTGACATCACGGGCATTTATTTATACTCTATCGCACTGCTCATTTACAATAGCTTAGGATCTGCCCCGGATCATCTACATGAGATTGTGCAAAAATACACAAACAAAGCTTTGTAAAATTGATCATGAATTTACAAAAATCACAGACATGTTTAATTTGATGAAAATTAAAGCATTAATTGTCCTAATATATTGAGGCCAAGAGTTTAGTAGGATTTAATCCAAAAAGATCAGCCACCTATGTGGATAATAGAAACATCTATAGCTACATTAGACAGGGTTGAAAAAACAACAACCCTGAAAGGAATATAAACTCCAATGCTTCAGAGCACTAGCCTCCCTTAATCGATAAGAATTTGGAAGAACCGTCTCCCATCAGCATGTTATTCCATAAATTGCCCACTAGAGGGTTTCTTGTTCTTCCTCAGTCCTATCTGTTCTGAGCAAGGTTTAACGCTGGTTTCTGCTAAACCCACTTTGCCTTATAGGTGAAGTTAAACAATGCCCAGTGCCAGCTTAGCTGCACCTGTTGTGGAGGCCTAGTTTAAACACGACTCTAGAGGCCTGGGACCTGCCTGAGAGACTGGTTCTCTCCCCCAGTGCAAAGCTGCGAGCTGGGATCAATGCAGAACCATGAGCGGGACCCTAGGGGCTGCTGGCAGGACAATTTCCACAAGAGGGCTCTTCAGTTTTAGGACTCAAAGGGATGTGGGAGGGCCAGACCCAAAGCTCCCATTGACTTTAATGGGTGTTGAATCAGGGTAAAGTAGCGCTAGTGTGGCGACCTTTAGGGCTTGCTGACAGCTGGTGGGCTGGAGTAGTGGGGCTTGGTTTCCGTTCTTGGTTGGTTATTTGCTGGTTTGGGAGGGAGGTCCCCATATATTGACTCAAAAGCGTAGCCAGTTGTTTGTGGCTCATGGTTCAGAATGTCCAAGAGACCAGCTAACCACGCTTAGCCAAATGTATGACCTAAAGACAAAACAGTACATGCGGGGTGATTCTTACCCCCTTTAAAACTGATTTACAAACCATTTCAGCTGCCTAGCTGGGGTTACTGTAGCTAACCAAACATGTCCCATTTGTAGTACTAATGCGCATTGATTTCCCATGACACCGGAATGAATTACTTAACACTTTTAGCAGCTCTGTAGAGACAGCTTTGATGCTTTTGGTGGTTTGGTGCAATGAATTCTTCTGACTGTGGTACTGGGGTGGGTTTTTTTGCACAAAATTGTGATAAATTCAAAGCAGCATCCAGCCCCTCCTTCCAGGAAACCATTCTGATCTTGCAGCATGTTCACCTCTGCTTCAAAGGTAGACCCTCAAACATGCATCTAGTTACACTTTGGTTTTTTTACACGCTAAAAGCCTCCTGTTGGTCACTTAAAGTTTAAGTGTAACCCGCCAGTTTGTGCCGGGGTAACTCCCTGTACCTTCCCATATCTCGTTTGGAAGACTACATTCCTGGTGTTGATGAGCCATGGAAGTACGCCCCAGCTGTACTTGGTGCAAAGTATTCCTGCATCTTTGCGCTGACAAGATTCCTCTTTTTCATGCCAGAGCTGACGTCAGCTTTGCCAACGATCGGGGGTGCCTGATGTCGGGGCGGCTCCAAGCACCTGTGCAGGAAGCATGTGCCTGGGGCGGCAAGCCGGGGTGGAGCGGGGGGCGGCCTGCCGGTCGTCATGAGGGCGGCAGTCAGGGAGCCTTTGGTGGCGGTTCTGCGGGAGGGCCACAGGTCCCGTGGCTTCGGTGGCAATTTGGCGCGGGACTGGCAGATCACCCACAGAACCGCCACCGAATCCACATGACCGGAGGATCTCCTGCAGAAACGCCACCGAATCCACATGACCGGAGGATCTCCTGCAGAAACGCCACCGAATCCACATGACCGGAGGATCTCCTGCAGAAACGCCGCCGAAGGCTCCCTGACTGCTGTGCTTGGGGTGGCAAAAAACAGCCTGACGTGGGTGAACAGGATTGTGGGAAGCGCGTGATACATTCATTTAACATAGTTTCCCAGCACTTACATACATAGGCGATACGTAGGGAGGGATGTGGGGTCAAATGCTCCCCCCGCCCCCGATCTCTGCTTGGCCTGCTGGGGGGGGGAAGGGAGGGTGGGAACCCCAGTCCTTCTCCCACTGTGCCTGCTGCCGTCCCAGCCAAGGTCTCTCTCAGGCAGCTAATGTACTGCACAGAGTCAGTGACCCAGAGGTCCAGCTTCAGACGCTCCCTGCCCGGGCCCGGCTGCTAGGAAAAGCCCGTAGGTAACTTGGTGGAGAGAGTCCAGCAGCCCCAGGCTGGGCGCAGGGCGGGGAGATCGCTGGGCAGAGGAGACCCATGGTGGGGGCAGGTGTCACGTGTCTGGGCCTGTAGATTGTGCGCCCCCAGTATCAGGAGGCACAAATCACCTACGTATAATGTCTATTAATTCCGTGCACATAGTGCCTGTTAATGTGCTGTATGTTACACCTAACACATTGGGACTGGCTAACACCATGGACAGGCGGCTGGTTTCCTTTCCTTTCTTGCTATGATGATGCTTTTAATGGACAAAGAAAGCAACGAGAGGGCCAGATTCTGTGCTGAGCTCCCAGTGGATGCAGCACAGATGCTTAGCCCAGGGCTGGGAAAATGGCTTTAAACCATCTTTGTGCCTCCCAGATTCTGGCCAGCTCTGAGAGACCAGCTTCTTGGTGTACGTTAGAGCTGTCCCAGAGCTGTCATTGGGCTGCGCTTCAGCTCAGAGCCTTCCTCTCACGCCTGTCACTCCTCTGGCGAGGGCTGTCTGGGGCAGGGAGCTGTGGGGCTGCACTGGAGGTATTGGTAGCATAAAGGGGCCCTGGCAGAGGGAGGAACCTGCCCCTTGGATTGCTGCTTTGTTTATTGGATTATATGTGTAAATAAATACCCTGAATGGGGTTGCTTGTGATGGTGGGTGGCAGGGCTCAACAGCCCTGGGGTTCATTTCTCATTTATGTCTTAAAAGCTCATGCTTCAGGGTTTCAGCTGGGCACCTGCAGGGGTCAGGAAGAAATTTCCATCCCCTTCCCCCAATGTATTCTTTTTTAGCTCTTTCCTCTGAAGCATCTGGGCTGGCCATGCTGGAAATGGGACACTGGGTGGGCCCAGGCTCTGAGGTGGTCCCAAGCATTCTCTCTCTCCAGTGCTTGGCTGGCTGGTTCTTGCTCACATGCTTGGGGTCTAACTGATCCCCTTATGTGGGGCTAGAAAGGAATTTCCCTCCAAGTCAGACTGGCAGTGACCTTGGTGGTTTTTGCACCTTCCTCTGCAGTGTGTGGGTCACTTGCCAGGATTATCTGGGTATATCTCACTTAACCATTCCGCTATCATGCGGGGGACTCGGGCACTGGTGCGCCTCGGTCCCTCCTATTCTCAGCTTGTGGAATATGACGGTCCAGTCTCCTGTGGGCTGTGATACTTTGGTCTCACCCCGGTGGTTGGTTTAGTGTGCAGATGCTGGGTGGCGTTGGTGGCCTGTGAAAGCCAGGAGGTCAGATCAGATGATCTAGTTGTCCCCTCTGCAGCTGGCATGTGCCCCATTAGCTACACTGACCCCTTCTATTTCAGACACCACGAGGCAGCGTTTAGTATGTACATACGATTCTGTGTCGCTGTAATCCATGTTCCCTTCCTGGGGCGCTCTGGCCTTGCTGAGTGATGATACGGCCATCGCCTTGTTGAAACTCCCTCTCCTCTCACTATAAAACTGCCTGTCTGAAGTAATTTCATGGTCGTACATTTCTACTCTGGGATCGCTCTACAGCAGAAATGAATTCTCACTTGCAAGCTGTTGGCATGAAGAAAGAGAGAGAGAGCTCACAATGTTCCAGGGGAATCAATTTTGTTTTGTTTAAAGGGAAGTTGAAAAATCTTGTGTGAGAAAAAAGCGGTGGAAATCATTTGTAACCTGCCGTCTCTTGTGTTTGTAGCACTGCTCTCCAGAGCTTTCGGGACGATGGAAGACAAAAGCTTTACGACTGCTGATCCTTCAAGCGACAGGTCTGACCAAGTCGAAGGCTTTTGTCTTTGCTGGGGTCGGCCACCAGTGGGCGACATGATCCCATGCACTAAGTCGATGTATTGAGATTGCCTCTTCCAGCAACGAGAGCAATCTGAGGCAGACCTTGAGTGGGGACACGGGGGTGTGCGGAGGAATTTATATTTGACCCCTTTGGGAGGGACACATTCTGTGCCTCCCCCAAGGAACTTGTTCTCCCCCCCAGTCCCGGGGGGAGCTCGCTGCCCCTCACCGCCAGGAGCTCGCTCTTCCGTCTCCTACCCCAGCCCTGGCCCTGGTAGGAGCTCGCTCTTTCCCCCGCCCTAGCAGGAGCTTGCTTTCCCCTCCCCCACTCCCTGCCCCAGCAGGAAATAGCTCTATCCCCCCCAACCCCACCCATGCCCTGGAAAGAGCTTGGTCTTCCCTTCCTCTGCAGACCCGGGGCCAGAGAAGTTCTGGGCCCCCGACAATTACTGGCGGGCGTGTCCCTGCTTGCCCCCTCTTGTGCACGCCCCCTGAGTGGGGTTAGCGAACCACACGCTGCAGCCAGGGCCAGTGTAACCACTAGGCGAACTAGGCGGCCACCTAGGGCGCCAAGATTTGGGGCGCCAAAAAGCGGTGCCCCCCCATTTTTTTTACACTACAGTGGAGTCACATTAGCGGGCTGAGCGGGCTGAGAGGGGCCGGCGGCTGGGACCCCGGCTGGCAGCGGGCTGAGTGGGGCCGGCGGCTGGGAACCCGGCTGGCAGCGGGCTNCCCCGGCTGGCAGCGGGCTGAGTGGGGCCGGCGGCTGGGAACCCGGCTGGCAGCGGGCTGAGTGGGGCCGGTGGCCGGGATCCTGGCTGGCAGCAGGCTGAGTGGGGCCGGCGGCTGGGACCCCGGCTGGCAGCGGGCTGAGCGGGGCCGGCGGCTGGGATCCCGGCTGGCAGGAGCCGGTGGATGTAACCCCAGGCCAGCGGCGGGCTCAGCAGCGTCCAGGACCCACAGCCTGCCATTAAAAAAAAATCGGCTCGCGTGCCACCTTTGGCACGCGTGCCCTAGGTTGAGGACCCCTGTTCTAGTGTATACGGTATATGCTGTGTGTACTGAACTTTATGGTAATTTTCACTCTACGCGATTTTCCTCTTACACTCTGAGCTTAGAACCTAACCCCCGCGTAACAGGTGACGCCACTGTATTCATTTTTGAAGGTTTATAATAAGCGATGCTCCGGGGGGGAGGGGTGGGGGCGCAAGGTGGAAGTTTCACCTTGGGCGCAAAATATCCTCGCACTGGCCCTGGCTGCAGCCTTGTGTGGCTGGAACTTTGCTCCGCTCCTTCAGTGCTGCAACGGAGGTGGGTCGTCCCAGCTGCCGAGTCGGGGGAAAGGTCACGGCTTCCCTCTGGTTTCGGTGGGAACGCTCGCAGGGGAAGGCTCCGCATTGCGTTGCTCTCAGCAGCAACCGTGGCCAGCCATAATCCGCTGGCCTCCTCCTGCCACATGCACTGAACGATCAGCTCCAGGGTTTGGCAACTTTTCTGCTGGGGACAATGTTTGCCAAGTGTATAGATGCAGGATCCGTCTGGGCCGTGCCCTCAAGAGGCCGGGGACATCCTCACAGCACACCTGCAGTGATGGGTTAGCTCAGAAGAAAAGCAAACGGGCACTGGATCTACTAGGGAGCAGAGGTTGCATGATTTTTTCCAGTAAGTCCACCGGCCTCACTCAGGCCATAGCAGAGTGTTTGGAGAGGGAGCAAAAATATAACCATAGCCCGCCTCGGGCTGTGTCACTGACCCCTGTGTGTGCGAGGATGCTGGCCATGGGCATGTGCCTTTGCTCCTTGATGGAGGCCGAGGGCTCCAAACACCCCCTGGCGGTGGCTGCGCCCAGGTGGCAGATTCCTAGCTTTTCCTTGCAAAAAAAAGTTTGTGTCAGATCAGTGTGCTGCTGTGAGAACCGCAGTGCGGCATTCCCTGGCTGACCGCAAAGGCGAGGGGGTGCTCCGGACACCGTCGCGTGGACCAGTGGTCAGATAACTGACGGCACGTCTGGCACAGCTCATTGGGGGACCAGCAGCAGCACTGGCCCCACGCTCACCCTCAGGCGACAGCTCACCACGCGGTTTGTAGAACAGCGCCGTGAGGCCGGCAGACCAGGTGCCCCAACTGAACACTGACAAACGCAGAGCTGGGATCAGCCCGGCTGCCCTGTGTGTTGGTATTGTTCAAATCAGTACTAGGATTATAGGGACGTGTTTAGACTTCCTAGAATGCTTGTGAGCTGCTGCCTACGTTAATCTCACTTATATCGGCAGGTAATATTTGAGCGTTTCCATTGTAAGCTTCTGTCAATGGTGTAAATCACCAGCCAGGAAAGAGACATTGACTAGTGTGGAATGCTGGCCTCCAGCAGAAGGTATTACGTCCTGCCCGACAAGAAAGGCCCATCAGATGGACTAGAGTGGAACATCCACCAGGAGAAAAGACTTTGTTGTTTACGCTCCCTCACCATGAGGATGATTCTTGCAGGTGAATTCCTCCCATCAGCCGAGTTTGTAGCTCAAAGCAGACGGGGGGAAGGCTATAAAAACCCTTAACAAGGAGGAACAGTATCTTTATGACTCTATGCATCCGAAGAAGTGAGGTTTTTACTCACGAAAGCTTATGCCCAAATAAATCTGTTAGTCTTTAAGGTGCCACCAGACTCCTTGTTGTTTTAGTATCTTTATGGGTGACAAGGATTACTAGGCATAAGCAAAAGATCCCCAGTGCTTAGCCTGGGTTAGCCCTAACGCACATATAGAGCTTGCTTATCATAGACACTTATTTTACTTTTTGAAATGTAAGACTGGAACTTATTTATATGTTTACCTGCTTTAACCCTGTAAATAACTCTCTTGTTTCCTTTTCCTATATAATAAATGTTTAGATAGTTTATTATAGGATTAGCTACAAGTGTTGTCTCTGGTATGGAATCTAGACTGCAGCTGACCTGGGGTAAGTGACTGGTCCTGTGGGACTGGGAGTAATCCGGATGTTGCTGTGATACTTAGTGGAAGGGACCATCTGTCACAAAGGGAAACTCACCTGGGTGGCAAGAGAGATCGGAGTACCCAAGGGGACTGCCTGTGACTCCATATCAAAGCTGTTACAGTGTTTGAGGAGTTTACACTTGATAATGGTGAAATCTAAATGTAGAACTCACAGCCAATTTGGGGGGTGTGCCCTGGCTCTTAACAGTCTGACCTGAGGTTGGGACTCATGCTCCTAAGCCACTGCAGGACAGCTTGTCAAGCACCAGTCCAGGAACGGTTTGGCCCCAGCGTGTGCTGCCACGGGGAAGCAGCGAAAGCCGCTCGCTCAGATTGAACAGCACAAAGGCAGCGCACCGGAGTGGATTCCCGTGTGTCCCTTGCCTTGCTCGCTGCCTTGGTCTGGTTGCACGGGAATTTCTGGAGAGGGGATGCTCAGGTGCCAGGCTCCGTTCTGAGCAGCCAGGAAGCTCCGTGGCCAGTTCCGGCAGTCCTGTCCAGCGCCCCACACACTCAAGAGCTGCAGGCCAGCAGAGGTGACCAGGTGGAGCTCCACCTTTCGCTCACTGCAATGTGAGTGCAAGCAGAAAGTAGCAGTGCAGGCATTCTGCGACCACAGGTCCCCCTAGCACAGACGGACATCAGCCTCCGCTTGTCGCCCTCCCGCCAGCTGTTCCTGGAGAAGCTGATCAATATCTGACAGCACATCGATGAGGCCACAGAGCTGGCCTGCAGGGATGATGCAGCAATCGGCCAAGTAATTCCCTTCTGCACCCACTGGGGAGAGAGCTGATACATATGCAGACCCTCTTCCACCAGCTGAATGAAGGCTCTGAGGAATCACTGCTGGGAGTCATGTTGTCTGCTCTCCTGGGAAATGTCCATCTCCCAAGCCATCAGGCAGGACGAGTTGTTGATGGCAACACAGCTTCCTCCCCTATTCAAAAGCACCATGGCTTCCTTCTTTGCAGGTAACAGGGAGGCCAGTGTATTCTGTTTGGAAAACAGCTTGGGTGCCACAGTGGCTGACATCATTGCTTGTGGCCCTCCAAGACATGGACACAGCATCTCTGCCAGCCGGAGGCAGTAGGAAGGAAGTACCACCGTGGGTGCCGAGGGAGAGAGTAACAGGTCCAGTTGGGATAGCCTGGAGGTGTCTCTTTAGATGCTATAACCGCTGACAGGAGCACACATCTCTTGGCAGGGTATGTGGCGAGGCTTTCACGCCCCTGAATGAAGATGCTGGCTTCTCCAGGAGCACACCCTGACAGAGGACACCACAAGCAGCCTGGAGAGAAGGCTAAGGAGACCGTTGAGGGGATTTTCATGCATTAGGTCCTCTTGGGGGCTGGGAGGAGTTGTGTGAGCCAACGAACTCCCCTGCCCTTTGGCTTTGGCCTTTTAAATAATGTGAAACCAGCACTTGGGTGTGTGCCTCTCCAAACACTCAGGTTTCTGTGCTGTTCGGTGTAGGCCTGCCACAGAAAAAACTCAACTCGGAGATTTTTTTCAGACTCTCTCACATCTGGTCTGGCTCCGGTTTCAGTGTAGAAGCCACAGCAGAGCTGGGTGGAGAGTAGGCCTGGATTGGTTGGGTCTGCTGGGATGACTTTGACCCTCTCTCGGGTAACGGTAGCGCGCAACTTAGCAGCAGAAGCGACCGATAGCATTTCCCATTTGTTGTTTTAGAAAACAGCTCCCTACACAGCACAAAAGCTTATTTACCGTGAGAAATTTGACACAAGAAAGGTTTCTTTAAATTGTCTTTAGTGTTTAAGTAATAACAGAGAAATAAAATTAACACGACTATTAACTATTAACAAACAACAACATTTAACAACTAACTTTTTGGTTTAAATAAGCAAATGTTAAGGAGGGAACCATCCCCACTGGCTCTAGTAAACCTCTCCCTTTCCTCCTCCAAAAAAGGCTAGCTCCATCTCCCCCCATACCTGGGGCAGCGGGACAGGCTGGCTTAGGAGGCTACCTCACAGTTGAAGCAGCTCATCTGTAGGCCTCACCTGAAAATCCAGGGACACCTCTTGCTCCTGTGGATATTTCTCCAGAGTGCACTTGTGGGCCTCCACCATCTGCTCCCATTCTAGCAGCGCTCTGGCCTGAGCCTGCAGCTCCTCCCTCCCCTGCTCCATGGTGGAGACCAGGTCTTTACCCTCCTCCCTTGCAGCTTTCAGGAGCGGTTGTGCCGGGCCTCACGCCACGAGGATGGGACTCAGGTGAGTTCTTAAGGCCTCCACCGGGGGACCTGGGGGAACAGGGGCTGGGGAGCCAACCCAATGTTGCGGTGGGCAGCGGTGGCTGATGGCTCTGGGGATTGGGTGCTTTGGGTAACCCCCTGCACCTGTGGGTGCCCATTGCAGAGATACTGATCTCAGACTCTCTCCCTGTGACCACAAGGGAGCTCCCTTCTTGGCAGCAGTAGAAGGTTTTTCCCCTTTTCCCGCCTGTCTCAGTCACTGGCGATCATCTCTCTCAAGGTGTGAAAGTGGGTTTTTTTTACGCTGGCTGAGAGTCACTCCAGTCTAGAGAACAGGGTTGCAGTATTCCCTCTGGGAGTGGAGGCCCCGGGGGTCGAGGGCGAGTGGATTCCCTGAGGGGTCCCACGGCAAGAAACAGGAGTGCTAAGGCACGGTTCCAGGAGGTGGAGGGGCTTAACCCCTGAGAGAGCGTGGACCACCGAGAAGGACTGTCTCACTGAAGGGGGTTCCCCCCATGGACTGCACAGTGCCAAGAGTTGGCACAACCTGTGAGTCCATGACACAAGGCACTTGCTCAGCCCTGTAGGCAGATGTTCCCGATAGAATACTGTGCTCCAAGCGCCGCCTGGTTCCTCCCTCCATCAACAGCCATGGAGATGGAGGTGGGTCTGCCAGGAGATGCTCCTAGAGGGCTGCTGTCCCTCAGGGTTTGTTTCCTGTGGGCTGACAAGGCAGGTTTTCTCAGGAGACATTTCCCAGTGATGACACAACAGACAGGTTGCGTGGCATCTGGCTCGCCTCATTCCAACGGGCCTGTTGGAGTCATAATGGGTCTCAGCAAGCCCGGGCTTTCCCGCAGCCAGCTAAGAGCGAAAACCAAAAGGGCAAAATGTGTATTCAGCCCATTCATTAATAACCAGAAATCCACAACACAAGCAGCCCTCAGTGCGTCCTCCATGCAGCGTGTCGGCTATCCCCATGGGCACACCCGTTACTGCACATTCCAGCTGGGATGGGGCTTGGGCCCTACACAGAGGTTTTGTCCTTTCCCAGCTCTCTGACTCATCAGACAGAAAGCCATAGAAACGAAATGATTCGGCTCTATTTATGTACACACGGGCCATTTATCCCAGGGCCTGTTTTATGGGCTGGGGGATGTGAATGTGTTTCCTATGTAAAGTCAAGCACTGCGTGTGAAATGCTAAGCTCCTGTTTCACTCCCCCCTGTATTAGACTCCTTGTCTTCTTACAGGAAGTGCTAATAAAGTCTCCAGGGATGTTTAAAATGATTTAAAAAAATATCCCCAAATGGAAACACTAATGTTGCTAAGACACCCCACTGTGCGATAACACCGAGCCAGGGAATATTTGCAGGGCAGTAAAATAAACTCATTAAACCAATATTCTGAATGCACTGTCTATGACACAAGCACATGGCAAGTATTTGGTATCTCTTGATTGAAGGGAAATGGGTGACTGAGTGAGGAGGCCATCACTGACAAAGATCAGACCACGTTAGCCAAACGAACCGAATAGCTAGAAACAGGCCCTCTCTGCAAAGTGTGTCCCTGCATTTAAACTATGCCGAAGTTCAGGGGCTTGGCTTCGAGACTCCCCCTCTACAAATCACCCATTGCGATCAAAAACAATAGGACTGTTCAGTCCATCAAAGACACGCTTCTCAGGGGCGGGAGGCTTTCAACATGGCTAATACTGACCACGAGTCCAGAGCGTTCGAAGAGCGTTGTCAAGTGACATGGAATTCACAATCGTATCGGCCTGATCCTCAACTGATGTAAACTGGAGTAGCTCTACGGATTTCAACTTACATTAGCTGAGGATCTGGCCCTTGGACGGCGACATGTCTCCTGGCTCAAGGAGCTTATAGACTCATAGACTCATAGACTCATAGACTTTAAGGTCAGAAGGGACCATTATGATCATCTGGTCTGACCCCTTGCATGCTGCAGGCCACATGACCCTTCCCTGGACTCTGCCATTGAAGTCCCCAATCCTGTGTTTTAGTGACCTCAATCGGCAGAGACCCTCCTGCTAGTGATCCCTGCCCCATGCTGCGGAGGAAGGCGAAAAACCTCCAGAGGCTCAGCCAATCTACCCTGGAGGAAAATTCCTTCCCGACCCCAAATATGGCGATCAGTAATACCCCGAGCATATAGGCAAGAGTCTCTAGCCTGACCCTTGTTAGCCATTATACTATTTACCTACCATTGCTTGGTATTCCTCAGCTAATATGTTTTACCATTAAACCATTCCCTCCATAAACTTATCCAACTTAATCTTAAAACCAGACAGGTCCGTCGCCCCCACCGTTTCCCTCGGAAGGCCGTTCCAATATTTCACCCCTCTGACGGTCAGAAACCTTCGTCTAATTTCAAGCCTGAACTTCCCCCCGGCCAGTTTATATCCATTCGTTCTGCAGTAGAAGACAAGGTTGTGCATTTCAACTGTACAGCTAAGGTTAAGTCGTAGGCACTAGGTAACAGACAGTGGGGCTTGGGGAAGGGTAAATACACCAGCAAAGTGGGAAGGGTGCATAGAGCCGGGCTACCAAAGGGGCTGATAATGCCCTGCTAAACGCAAGGCTAGGGAACCTTCTGGTGTGGGGCTCCCTCAACCGCTCCTATCGGAGTTGTTCCACTTTCATTAAATAATGTCCCTATAACTTTACGAAAGAGTTAGAAGGACTCTACAGCCTAGTGGTTAAGGCTCTCGCTGAGCGGTGGCAGATTGGTTCTCCTCAGCGGGTACATAACAGGACTCAAACCAGGGATCTCCCACATCCTGGGATAGGCACTAACCACTAGGCTAAAGGTCATGAAAGGGCTGCCTACCAGTGTTCCCGCTAATATTTCCCACCCATGCGCGGCAGGTCCACCAGGGCTGGGTTCCCGGAGCACCTGCGTGGCGCTTAATGGGCTGCTGCACGGCCACGCAGCTTACAGGGAACTTAGCTCCCTGGCTGTTTTATGTGGCGTTAGGCACTGACTGCATGGGGCCTTACATGCGATTTAGGCAACCGAACGCCTACTTTCCCCCGTTCGTGAATCACAAGCAGAGAGAACTGCTGAATACCGGAACGGGGCTTAGCACTCACCCGTCTGGGTGGCATCGCCCATTGGCTAGCTTAGGCAGCTCCCCGCCCAGTGTGCTGGCTTTGTGAATCACATTCAGAGGTCCCCATCTCTCCTCGTTCATGGCACAGGGGACCTAGGAACCTAGCTCAGGCTCTGTGGATCGCAAGGCTGTGCCTGAGATTTTCTAGGTGCCTAAAAGTTAGGTGGTGTGATTCTGAGCATCAGAGACAGAACACCTTAAGTCTCTTAGCTGATGGGTTTGAAGGGTTAAGGAAGAATGAATAACTGAAAACCATCCTGTACCTGATCATTGCAGACCAAAGGGAGTGGAGAAGCTCGTAAATTTATATAATAAATGAAAACCTCTTTTTTATGTATAGGACACCCTAAAACCCCAGCCCTAACAGAAACACCATATCATGTCTGATCCACTAATACATCTTTATTCTTTCAGCAATTTCTGCAAATCTGATTGCCCTGCTATGCTTGAAAAGGTGGCTATAACTTTTCAGAGAAATCCTCCAAAATGCATCGTTTATTCTCTTATGTACTGACCTCCCCACCTCCCAAAAATCCTAGTGACAGTTGTTTTTAATCTGCTAAAAGGGCATACATGCAGTGGCTTGATCTTTGCGTGCTTTCAGAAGAGCATGTTGGAGGCATAGGAAGGACAAACCACAATTAATCTCTCTAAGGGATTAAAGGGGATTTGAAAACAAAATAAATTCCATTTTATTTGGTCTTTTGGCCTCAGCAGCATTCTAAGTTTCACACTTGCCACTAATTTTCTCTTGGGGTTTAAAGATCATGTGTTAGTTTGACTGAAAAGGAGCCTCTGGAAACGGCTTGAATGCTGTAGTGCAAATCCAAAGGAGACGTGAATGCCGATGAGAAAGGGTTTGATTGATGCTTACGTGCGAGGAAGAAGAGTTCACCTTCAGCATCTGGAAAACCCGGTAAGTCAGATGCTCGATTCAGAGCATATGAC
This sequence comes from Trachemys scripta elegans, assembly GCF_013100865.1. NCBI lineage: Eukaryota > Metazoa > Chordata > Testudines > Emydidae > Trachemys > Trachemys scripta. The sequence goes on along the minus strand of NC_048299.1, from coordinate 4,571,615 downwards.
CGAGGTGAGCAAACTTATGTAACCCTTCTGCCAGGTGGAGCCAGCAGCAACAAGGGCCGGGTTCAGTATCTAGGGTTTCCTCTTCAACAATACAACACAAAACTGGCTCGAGCCCCCACCCAGTGACTTGGGACAATTACACAGCACCCCCTGGGCACCTCTAAGAGGCAATACTTCCCCACTAGCAAGCACAGAGTCTGAATGTAGCCAACATTTTTAATAAAAGGAGGGAAGTAACTCAGCATTAATTTGGGAAAACACCACAGTTAGGGTTCATAAACGTAAACCATGAGTAAAAGACCCACCCCCAAACAAGTTGGGCAGTGTCCTTTTCCCCTCAGGTTCTTAAGTCCAGTAACCAAAAAGTCCCTTTAACGTGCCCGACCTGTCTCTGTACCCCACTCACAGTTGCTGTCCTTGGCCAGTGCCACCCCAGAGTTCAGAGTTCACAGAGTTCACCTCCCACCCTGTGTGGAAGGGGGTGGGTAAGAAGGCACCTTACTCGCTCCACTGCTCGAGCACTTGCTCATCGCCCCAACAGCCAATTGCTGCACCTCTCTGGGGGGCTCTGCTCTGACCCTCTCCCTCAGCTGCCCTGCTGGCTGCTTGCCGCAGCTCTCTACCAGCCACCCAGCTGGTCACTCACCAAGATGTCTTCAGGGCCCCTCACTTAACACAGCTCTTAGTTATTCAACTGTTAGTGGGGGAGCCTCACTGTTGGTGCATACTGGGAAGGTCTCTTGCAATAAAGACATTGTCTCAAAGTAGGTTTAATACTTAGACCTAGGTATCAGTGATTTCAGCTCTGCAGCATGTAACAAGACTCTCAATCAACTCTAAATTAGCTCTTTTATTATACCATGGAGAGAGAAAGGATCAAATTGTATCTAAGACCCCTAAGCAGCCCACACCACCTGGTATAAATACCTATTCCCACCCACTCTCTACTCATTGGGCTTTGGAATCCATGTCCCCTGACTAGGAGGTGCTGTTCAGTTGAGGGTGAGTCCCTCAATCGGGGGTATGCCAGGTTCTGCTGCCCTCAGTTCACATAACAAGGATAACAATGCTTTATCACTCCTGCCCCAATAACAAGGAGACTGGGGATCCAACACCAGCCACAAGTGATCATTTGGGCAAGCAATCCCATCATGCTGAGCACCTGGACAGAGTGGGTGTGTCCATGCAAATGAGATCAGCTCCTGAAGTCCTTTTCCACAGCTCACCACTAGATGTCAGGGGAGAGCTCATTCAGACTCTGCTAACACTTACATGCAGCAGAGGAATGTGTTACCAGACATACATGCAGTCTTCAGTCCTGGCAATCCCATGTGTTCAAAAATCATGAGTCAGACTCTCCAAAATTATGCGACTGGTTTAAAAATCATGAGATTTTTAAGGACAGTAAAGCTGGGGTTCTTTTTATTTGACTTTGTGGTTTCTGAGCCTTCAGAGGGCACTCGCTTTGTGTTTTCAGGCGTTTCCCCACAGCCATGAGGGCTAGAAGCTTTTTTTTTTTTTAAATGAAAGGTGAGACTCTCCGTTCCCAGAGCTGGGGCTCTAAGAAAAACAGAAGCGACCTTCAGATTCATAATAAAATCGTGAGATGGAAACTCTGTTTGCTAAAATATACATAATCTGCGCAGTCACTGCCTTTGTGCGCTCAACAGAACGCGCCCAAACTTTCAGTCAATTCCAACCCTCCCAAATACACTCTCTCTTATCTCCCAATGTTCACAGAGCTCGAGGTTATAAACTTGCTCCAGTTGAATTAAACAGGAGCAAAAGCATCGACACGCTTATTGGGGTGTACTTTATGTCGATTAGGACCAACTTTAAGCTGAACTGAAATGAACGTCCGTACAACTTTTTGCACCTGTTAAAATCACACCGGAAGTTAAGCCAGTACCATTCTGGATACAGACAAGTTCTAAAACCTTGGTCATGCTGGGAACATTTTGCCCAGAAATTCAAAATAGCAGCAGGACTATACTACAAGGATGATGGTCCGGTAGCTAAGTTCCTAGCTTAGGCCTTCAAAAGTGTGGGTTCAAGTCCCTGCTCTGCCATAGACTTCTTATATGCCCTAGGGTAAGTCACTTCAGTTCCCCATCTGTAATACTTCAGTTCCCCATCTGTACTTCAGTTGTACTTCAGTTCCCCATCTGTAATACAGGGAAATAGCACTGCCCCCCCGCCCCCATGCAAGAGGGCCGTGAAAATAAAAATACATTAAACCCTGCGCAGCCTTCAGATGCCACAGTACTGGGCCCAGCGAAGGTTCACGGGTATCCAGGGCAAACAAGATACAGCTGGCAACTCGTTTAGTTGACCCTTGTGAAAGGAGATTGAAACAGGTGCTAAGGCCGGTTCTGGTGGCTGGAGCCTTGTCTAAATAGTAACTCTAACCGGTTTCAAATCCTGCCTGAGTCCTGGGGGGAAGCTTTCATACTGTAGAGAAGACCATGTTGTGCCTCCCCCAGAAGTCAGTTTCCCTTTGCAGACACACATGTTATGGCTGGATGAACTACTTCCCCCTCGCCCAGTACCTGCATGGGGCTGGTTCTGCTTCCCAGGACTGCCAACGTTCAGCATTCCAAAATCATGAATCAGACCCCCAACTCCCTCCCCACTGCACACTCAGACCCCTCACTCCCTGAGCCCCCCTCTGGCCCCTCCCACTCCCTCCAGCGGGTCCCTCCACATTCCCCCAACAACAAACTTCTTTAGCAGGGTCCCAAAGCTCCCCATTCCCCCCTTGGCAGTGAGCGTGTGCCCCCAGATCCCTCCGGCAGGCTCCTGCAGCCCCCCCCAGCCCACAGCCCTCCCCCTCTGCACCCGAACACCTGGCTCCTGCAGCCCCCCTCACTTCCCTCCCACACACACCTGGCAACCGCAGCCCCTCTCCCCCCCCATCCCCCAGGCTCCAATGGGAGCTGCGGAGCCGGCGCTTGGGGCAGGGGCAGCACACAGAGTCCCCATGGCTGCCCCTCTGCCTAAGAGACGAAGGGACATGCCGGCTGCTTCCCTAAGATGTGGTAACTAATGGCATATCTACACTACAAACTTTTGCTGCCATAAATTACTTTAGCATAAAGCCACTGCAGTTAGTATGTCACTTGCACATGTGCATTCTCATGCACCAACATTGTGCATACTCACCTGGAGTGTTTGTTTGTGCACCATGCGTAGGTATTCCAGCATTCAATTCACCTTTTCTACCGCACTATGTTTTGGGAAGTTTAGACAATGTAGGGTGGGGCAGAAACAAATCAGGTTGGGGTGACTCGGACTGCAGGGTCAAGTTCCCATCATGCAACTTTCTCCATCCCATAATGCCATCTCAATCCCATAATTTTCACTCCTATTTTGAAAATCCCACAAACCCACACAGGACTTGTTGCTGGCCGCCATCTCTGACAGAAGCATGGAGCCTGCACAGCTCTGCACGATTGTCATGAGCATTGCAAGCACAGGAGGCATGCTTATCTGGCATTTGCAAAGCTGCAAGAAGAGCCAGGGAGGACATGACTATTTCCTGGAGAGCAGATTGCTGTGGGACATAGCGAGAACCAATTCTAGGTTACTGGTGACGTTCATAGACCAGGTGCAAATGGTGGAGTGCCACTTCTGGGCACTGACTGGTGGGATCGCATCGTAATGCAGGCTTGGGATGACAACCAGTGGCTGCAGAACTTTTGGATGTATGAGGCTACATTCCTGGATCTGCGTGTCACGCTCGCCCCAACCCTCCAGTGCAGGGAAACCAAAATGAAAGCTGTACTGACAGTGGAGGAGCGAGTGGCAATTGCACTTTGGAAACTTGCAATGCCAGATTGCTACTGGTCAATGGGAAATCATTTTGGAGTTGGAAAATTCACATTGGGGGCCATTGTCAGTCAAGTGTGTTGGGCCATTAATCGTCTCCTGCTATGACTGTGACTCTTGGCAATGTGCAGGACATCACAGATGGATTTCCAGCAATGGGGTTCCCGAACTGTGATGGAATGATAGACAGGAACATATCCTTATTTGGGCACGAGACCACGTTGCCACAGAGTACATCAACAGAAAGGACTATTTTTCTATGGTTTTGGAAGCGTTGATGGATCACTGGGGGTCCTTCACTGACATCTTTAAGAACACAGGAATGTTAAGAAAGCTATAAGCAGGGACTTTCTTTCCTGGCCAATGGGTTACCATTGGCAATGTGGAAATGCCAATTGTGATCCTGAGGAACCTAGCCTACCTCTTGGTCCCCTGGCTCATGAAGCCATACATCGACCACCTCGACAGCACCAAGAAAAGAGTCAACTACCAGCTTAGCAGATGCAGAATGACAGCTCAATGTGCCTGTGGCAGACTGAAGGGCCGCTGGTGTTGTTTAGTCAGAAGATTGGATCTCAGTGAGAAAAATATCCCAATGGGGATAGCTGCCTGTGGTGTCCTACATAATATAGCTCAGTGGTTTGAGCATTGGCCTGCTGAATCCAGGGTTGTGAGTTCAATCCTTGAGGGGGCCACTTAGTGATCCGGGGCAAAATCAGTACTTGGTTCTGCCTAGTGAAGGCAGGAGTGCGGCTGGACTGAATGACCTTTGAGGGTCCCTTCCAGCTCTATGAGATAGGTATGTCTCCATATAATACCTGTGAAGCAAAGGAGGGAATGTTGCCATAGGAGTGGAGATGGAGGTGGAGTTTAAATAGCCAGACACAAGGGCTATCAGAAGAGCTCAGCACAGAACTATATGGTTCAGGGAGCCATGAAAGAGCCCTTTAACAGCGAGTCACAGTAATGTGTTGTGGTGTACTGTCCTTGACCTGATCTTGCAGTTTGGGGGCCTGTTAGGAACTGTGTGATGCTTGGTGCACATCTATGAATATAATACTGACAATGCACCTATTAGTGTTGTGGTACTTGCTGTACATTTATGATCATTACACTCTGTTTGTCACTGATCCTATAAGTTGTATGACAGTGTACAATAACAAGTAAGTGGGTGCTTTCACTAACACCAGGCATTCTGCAACATATGTTGGGAACAAATAAAGATGAATTATTTCCCAAACAATCCAGTTTTATTGAGTAATGAAAACACTTAAAAAATTCTGTGCAAGTTAAAAGCAAATACATTAAGACCTTAACAAATGTATGGAACAGAGCTTAAAGAAGGGGAAGGATCATTGGCTCAGTGGTTTGAGCATTGGCTTGCTAAACCCAGGGTTGTGAGTTCAATCCTCGAGAGGGCCATTTAGGGATTTGGGGCAAAAATCTGTCTGGGGATTGGTCCTGCTTTGAGCAGGGGGTTGGACTAGATGACTTCCTGAGGTCCCTTCCAACCCTGATATTCTATGATTCATGTCCACTTTAGCTACACAGACATCAATGGCCATTAGCTAAGATATCTAAACCTCTCCTGGGACTGGACAACAGGGGATGGATCATTCAATAATTGTCCTGTTCTGTTCATTCCCCCTGAAGCATCTGGCATTGGCCACCATTGGAAGACAGGATATTGGGCTAGATAGACCAGTGGTCCGACCCAGTATTGTCATTCTTATGTTAACAGTGGCTCTCACAGGTCAATGTATGTGAAGCTGTTGTTATCTGTAATGACCCCCAGGGTGGAGTGGTAGGGTAGGGATGCGGCCGCTGATGCCATGTGGAATGTTGAGGGGACTCTAGGGAGGTGCAGTAATGGAGTTCTCCATGGATTGCAAAGGGAGGCGAGCCCAGGATTATTGAACCTGTAGGTCCAAAAGAGTCGGCAGCATCTGTCTTTGCAGCCCCATTATGCCCTGGTGTATCTCCCTCTCCTTTTCCTGCCCTTTTCTCCTATCTGCTCTTTCCTTCTCCATACAGTCTGCAACATTCATCCTCCAGGCCCTCTGTTCACAGTCTGACCCAGCACTGGCTTGCAGGATCTCGCTAACACGTCATCCCAAGTCCTCTTCTCTCTCCGCCTTATGTGGCTCAGGCGTTCCATGCACGGCTACAGATAAAACACACAAAGGCACCATCGTCGGTATAGTCACAACAGAAAGTGAAAGTTAAGATTCAGAACTTCCCTCCCTTGCTCCCCTAAAGGTTTAAACAAGACCTGGTTATTGACGCTTCTGCCTCCCAGTGCTTGTGCACGGCAGCACTCACGGCACCAGCGATGGTGAGTATGGCCTGCCAAGGGTGAGGAAATGTCGAGGGAATTGCTCCGATGCCTGTAACTATATGGGAGTCTAGTGCCATGGCACTGAATAATGGCACCATTTTTCATAGGCAGAGATGTTTTTAGCTGATATCCCACTCCTGAGGATAGCAAAGGCACAGAGAGCACAGCTGCTGCTGGCATCCTGAAACCATCCAGACCCGTAGGCTGCTAGCCTGTGTACTGCGATGGTACCTGCTGAAATGATCGTTGACTGGGACGGGAAGGTGTCCTACCACAGAGGAAGAAATAAGGCAGCCCTCCCCAGAAACCTTCGGGAGAGGATTGCTAAGTTTAGTATCTCTAGGAGAGTTTCATCGAGATCTCTCAGGAGGATCCAAGGGACATCCCTGTGTACATAAACATATTGCTCCCCATGGCTCCCCTCCCTTCCTAACTGTATAGGGAAATGAAAAGCCAATAACAACATTACCTCTTGTTGCTGTACCACGAACTCTTCTAGTATGAGTAAATTAGTGAAAAATCAACAGCTGTGTCCTGTTAATTTGGGGGTGTCACCAGTAAATCATTGTAATGGGAAATACATTTACACACTTACCCGAGGTTCCTTCCCCGGCATCAGGCTCACCTATATTTAACTGCTTGGACTGCGGTGAAGTCTCAAACAGGTTCTGGCTGATGGCACAGCTGGAACCCCCAGTTACATGCCCCTCATCCTCCTTCTCTTTCTTCTCCACCTCCTCGTCCTTACTGTTCATGCCAGGGGCCTGTGATTTGGCTCCTCGGGGGGTATCCATGGTGGTGTTCAGGATGGTGATGATGTCTCCGCCAAGTATGGCATGCACCACTTTGTAAAAGAGGCAGGTCTGAGGCTCAGCAAATGATTGACTGTTGGCCTTCCTTCCATGCTGTCTTCTCCAAGCCAGAGCATGTCTGGAGCATGTAGCCGGCATGGTTAGTTGGGCACTTGCTAATAACAATGGAGAGCTGCTAGGTGTGCTCATCAAGATGGACAATCAGGAAAATGCATTTGAAAAGTTTGCAGGGCTTTGAAGAGGGGAGGGGGAATTTCAATTTCCGTGATCCCAGGGCAGTGGAGTTCACAACTGTGACCGCAATGGTCAGCATCAAGCATTGTGGGATAGCTGCTGGAGAGCTGTTAGGGTCAACATATGTAATGCAATGTCTACATTCACATTGTGTTGACCTGTGCACATATACCATGGCTCAGCACTGTTCGGGGCGGTGGTGTTTCTATGTAATGGAAGAGCTTACATCAGTGGTCGGTGTAATGGAGAGCTTACATCAGTAGGAGAAAAATTTAAGGTAGACACATGCACAATTATGTTGATGCTAGGCGGCTTACATAGACTTAACTTTAGTATAGTAAAATCCTAGTGAGGCTAAGACAGTTGTAGGGCTTGTCTACACTTGAAACGCTACAGCAGCACAGCTGTGCCTCTGTAGTGCTTCAGTGTAGACATTCCTTAGACCAACAGGAGGGGTTCTTCCATTGGTGTAGGTAATCCACCTCCATGAGAGGTGGTAGCTAGGTCAACAGAAGGATTCTTCCGTCAACCTAGTGCTGTCTACACATGAACATAGGTCGGCTTAGCTACGTTGCTCAGGGTTGACAATTTTTCACATCCCTGAGTGACCTAGCTGGGTTGATCTAATTTTCTAATGTAGACCAGCCCGTAGTGTTAACAGGAGTTATCAGGGTGAGATATAACTTATGTTTCCCCTGGACCTCATGGAAACTACAAATTCACCTGGCTTCACTAAGATTTTGCCTGGTGTTTATTACCATGTGTTAGCTAACTTGAGGTAAGAGCACACCCTTTTTCCTGGAGAAGGTGCACCCTAAATTTCAACTAGGATGTAAAACTGTTATGTAAGATTGAGTTACCTCGTCCTTTGTCTTAGTCAAAATCAAGTCAAAGCAATTGTATGTTAGCCAGTGTTAAACATCCAATTAGGTGGGGACCTAGATTACACTTGACCTGGTTAAATCAAACTGTTGAGAGCAGTAAGCTAGTCTCAACCTTAACTACAGTGATGTTACCAGCCATTATCAACTGTGTCTACATTGGTGTAAAGTGGGGTTTTCAGATGAGTCCAGCTAACTCAGTTGAGCCAACTTGGATGAAAAAAGCACATTTTTTCCCAAACTAGTTTTCACTGCTGTGAAAAGTGTAACTTGAATTAGTGCTTTCTGTGTAAATTCCTAGTGGAGCTAAGACACAGGTAATCTCTAGCTTGCTGTAGCTTGTGGATGTCAACACCAGGTAGGGGGTTGAGTGTTGACCTGGATAGTTACCGCCACATAAAAACTACCTGTGCTTTCTCTGCATCGAGAGAGCTAAGTCAACATGAAAGAAATCTGGTTTGGCAGTGAAGTCGTAGCCCTAGTCTAGACAAGGCCTGAGAGAGGCACTGTAATGATGGGAAAGGCAAAAGCAGCTATTTGGTCCTACAGTGAAGAGAAAGCCACCCTTCTCCAGTCAGACTCCGGCAATGGTCAGGGTAGTTTAAGGTGCCCCAGCAGTTTCGGGGAGTGACGGCAACAAGCGCGCACTGGCACGTTCTTTGTTAGAAAGCTAAGGGAATCAGTCCACCAAATGAGAGATGGGAAAGGCACTAGCCGCTGCAGATGGGCTTACGGAGAGTTCATACTGGTTCAGGCAACCTTAGTTCCCATGTTTATATATCCAGGGGGGTCAACAAGAGTTGAAGCTGCAAGTAGATTATCCCTTGTTCCACCCATAAATCTATCAAAAACCCCAATGTTACCTGGGGGTTTCAGAGCCCCACAACAGTGGTAACTTAATGATTTCACTCCTATCGAATAAATCAATAGGAACACAGCAACTCTGTCCGATCAAGGATTAAATGCAAGTCAGCGTGATCTTGTCTAACACTGCAGTTTATTAGATTTAAGCACACACAGACATAAGCAATGGGTTTAGAACATCCCAGATATTTACCTAACATCTGGAAGGATATTGAATAATTAACAGCAGGTTCGCAGTGGTCAGTCGCTCACCCATCGGGGAGAAAAGGTGTCAGGAAAAACTTCTCTCAAGATGACTCCAGAAGAATGCTTCAAAGTACACTCTATTATTTAAACTTTTGATAGCTAACGTCTATAAAACACATAGGTTGTAATTGGTGGCATGGTGCCAAATTGGTGTGGCCGTGCTGAAGGAATGGTGTGAGCATAACTTGACATGGCTGAAGAACTGCCGATGATCCTGGGAGCAGGGCCCCTTTAAGCAGAAGCAGATTTGATAAAGGACGGGCAAAGCCTGCATGTGCGATCGATATAGAACCTGTTGGTTGGCAAATATGGGCCTATGCAAAAGCAAATATCACGTGCATAAAGTTCCAGCAAGGAGCACCGGTCGACCCGGTTATAGTGACCCTACAGCAAGGACACCACGCAGAGAGCCAGAGTGAATGATTGATGAGTGAGTCACGTGGAGTGGTCTTTGCTCGGTACCCCTCCCCCAGCCCCTTCCAAAATACTAATCAGCCAAAATAATTAACCGCATGCCCACTGGGCATGCTTTTGAGACATGTGATTCCTTTGAGGAAAAAGAGTATAAGAATCATGCAAAGTTAATTACTGTTAGAGAAAGAAAGGGTACCTGAGTGGAGCAGGGCTGGGGAAAGGCAGAGAAGCTGGGGAGGCTCCAGCCTGGAAAGCCCCAGGCTGTGTCCTAGCAGTAGGCCAAGGGGTACTGGGGGTTGCAAAGGGGCAGTCCAGGGGTAGGCAAAGGCAGCAGGTCCAAACCCAACCTTGCCAGCGATGAGTAGGCTGATACTGCAGTCTGCCCCAGGGCGCGGGGGCTAGACAATGATTGGCAGTAGCCATATACTGAGGTGAGGTGGGGATAGTGGGTGGGGGCCTCCCCGGGAAGGGGAGACCCTGAGACTCAGGGGTGTCCGGCCAGGGGGCAGCACCCCAGATAACGGGGCATCGGGTCCGGGAGGGACACGGGGGCCAAGCAGCAGTGGGACACCAGCCTGCACAGGGCACTCCAACCTCTGGATGAGCTAATTCCAGAGAAGACCAGCAGGAGGCGCCGCAGCGGTGAGTCCCGTGCTGCTACAGACCCCTACAAGATCATCACTTTTCCTAACTTTCAATAAACTTCTAACATCAGAGGAGCCCACACACAAGGTCTTCCACCCATTTATCTTCTTTTGGGTCTCAGTTGTTTCTTGTCTTTCCCCTCCTCCCATTCTGATTAGCAGAAACTGCCAGCTAGATTTTGACCTTGCTTCTGAAAGCCTGTTTCCAAATGAACCCTTAACTATGTGGTGTTCTATTTCATTACTTCACAGTGGCTGATTGCACATAATATGCTTGCAATTAGCTTAATCATGTTCTGGGGTATACACACCCCTCAAATCCAGGGCAACACCACCCCATAGAGATTCAGTGGATGGGCAGGAGGTGTGGGTGGGGATGGGAGAGCCATATCTGAATTTCCTCTGCATGTGGTAGCACTGGGGACCATCTAGCCCTACATTTGTAGCCTGAAACAAATTCACACTGTACTTGGCTGATTTATATTGTTGCTTGAGCTTCACTGCTGACTCATGCCTGTTACTCCATACGCGACAGCGTGCATTTGAGCTCTGCAGGATGTTGAACTGTCTGCCACTTGAGCGAGCAGCAGCCCCAGGACATTACCATAAGGGAAGCGCAGAAGGGGACATGTGCTGGCATCAAAACTGCCCAATGTTTGCAATGCCCCAAGGGACGAGAATAAATGATTTGTGTTATAATGGCAAAGCCGGCCTAGTAGACGACTAAAGCAAAGCCCCTTGCTTTTAATTTTTAAAAAGCAGATTGCCATCCATCTGGTTTTAAATTGATTGAAATGATCCCCACAAAGTGGAGAAAAAGGTTTTTAAAAAAATGAATGCAGCAAACACTTTTCAGAATAGCAAGAGCAGAGCTGTGGGTAGTAGTCCAGAGTTGTCCAGCTCTGCAGAGAGTTTAATGGACTCAGAATGCACATGTTTTTTTTGCTGGACGCACCGACGCTAGGTTTGGCCAGAAGTCATTTCTCAAACAACATTTCCAAGAAGTTCAATTCATAAATAATAATGTATTGCTTATTATACAGCAGCACATAGAGGCTTTGACCGTCATTAGGGCCCCGTTGTGCTAGGAGCTGTACAAACACATAGAAAGAGACAGAACTTGCCTTGAAGCGCTCAATCAAAATAGACTGAGGATGGTAGAAAGGAAACATTATATGCTCCTTTTTGAGCAGGGAAATTGAGGCACCGCAAGATCAGCAGATCTGCTCAAGGTCACGCAGGGAGTCTATGGTAGATGCAGGAATTGAACCAACTTCTCATGCGGTGCTTTGATCCCCAGAGCATCCTTCCTGTCTGTTGAGATGTAGCCTTGGCCAAAGGGTATTAGCAAAACTGTGAGTTTGAAAGTGTGATTATTTGAACTCTTGGCCTCCCTCATCACAAGAGCTGAACTTTCTAAAACTCCTTTTGCCTTAAAATAAGAGAAAAAAATATTTATTGCAGGTAATTGAGAGTCACCTCGAATAAAATGCCTGGAAATGCATTTGAATGCCTGGAAATGCATTTGAACACCCCATTTACCGTCTATTCTCTGTACATTAGCAGGGCGAATTGGCAACACTGTGAAGAAAGGATGTCATTATCCAAGCCTCAGACAAATGGTATATGTCGAAGTGATGCAGGGGAAAGCGTGCTGCAATTACAGCTTATTATGATGCTGTCCTGGCTGCTACATAGAAAAGGGAGAATGTCGAGGTGCATCCAGTGTGACACCACTTGACAGCTTCTTGGAATCGAGTTATTTCAACACCGAGATCAAAAACGGAGAGCTGGCAAAAGAGCCAGGCTTCTTAGAAAAAGAAGCTTATGGTCTTCGGTTTGGATTTCGTGTACCAATGGGATAAATCCGTCTCTGTAGGTATTTGTATTGCATTTGTCAGCTTGATGTCTGAGACCCCCTACAAACTGGAAGAAGAAATGGCCAACACAAGACTAGAGGCTGAGATTTTTTTTTTAAAGTGACTGGTTGAAAAATCCAATTTTATTTCCACAAAATACATTTGATTTCATTCAAAATGTTAGGTGGGAAATTTTGATTTTTTTGATGACAAAAAAATGGAAAGCAAACAAAAATGTTCATTGGTGTTGGCTTGAAATTTTTGCTTTGTTTTGGGACTGGCAAAAACGGTAACAGACAGAAAATGTCAATTACAAACTAAGTGAACAATTTTGTTTCCTTCTGAATGACTTGAATTGGAAAAAAGTTTGATTTAAGAGGGCGGTGAGGACCTTGAAAGAGATCTAGATGAACTAGGTGAACGGGCAACACAATGACAAATATCAGAGGGGTAGCCATGTTAGTCTAGATCCGTAAAAAGCAACAAGAGTCCTGTGGCACCTTATAGACTAACAGAAGTATTGGAGCATAAGCTTTCGTGGGTGAATATCCACTTTGTCAGACGCATGTAATAGAAATTTCCAGAGGCCGGTATAAATATGCAGGCCAGAATCAGTCTGGAGATAACGAGGTTAGTTCAATCAGGGAGGATGAGGTCCTCTTCAATGCCAAATGACATTCCAAGCTGACAAATGCAGAGTAATGCACATTGGAGGAAAACACTTAAAGTATTCAGATACTTTACAGCAGTGGTTCTCAACTATTTACCATTGTAGGCCGCATGTGAGGCCCACAATGTATTATGCAGTCCGCATCCAATACTACCCGAGGATCTCACAATGGGCCGCAGCTCTGCGCTGATTGGGCAGCAAGTGGTCCACGGGCTGCAGGTTGAGAACCACTGCTTTACAGGGTGCTAAATTAACTATATCAACTCAAGAAAAAGACCTAGGTGTCTTTAAACACAGCTCAATAAAGACCTCTTCACATTTTACCTGTCAGGCTTGCTATATCAGTCCTCACACCAAAAATCTGTTGAACTCAATTGGAGTCTTTCGTGCACCAGGATTGGGGCATTGTACCCTGTGTATGTCGAAAATCTTCAGTGGCGACAACCTAGATGCAGGTATTCATTTTGGAGCAGCTGAATTTTAAAACTGCAGCTGAAACGCTTTTAATGATCCTTCCTGTGGAAACAAACTGGCGCAGTGTAGGCCAGGTGACTTCACTGAAGTTGGCCTTTCTAGCGCCTTTCATCTGTTTATCTCAAACAACTTGACAGAGGTGGACAAATCTTCTCCTCGGTTTAAAAAGGAAATTGAGGTCCAGAGGTTGAGTGATTTGCACAAGGCTATACAGCAGTGGAGCTGGGAGTAGAACCTAGTTCTTCTAACTCTCTGTTGTAATCACTAGCTCATAGCCCTTCTGGTGGCTCTCTGATCATAGCAAATAAACCTTCAGTTTCACCATCTGAGGTGGAAGAGGAAAAGCACCTACCTGGAACTGGTTGCAGATAGATGGCAGAACTAGTGACTGGTGAACTTCTAGAGGTTTGGCTCTGATAAGTAACAACTGAGTGAAGCGTTCAGGATGAAACCCAAAAGCATGTGCCTGCTCTAATGTTGCATACCAAAATTATTTTGAGGAAGTTCTCTGTTATACCATAGGTCTGAGAAGATTGTCACAATGGTCCATCTGGCCTTGGAGTCTATGAATCTATGGTAAGTGCTCAACCATACTTATCTGTAGAACCCAGTTTTGCAGAAAATTAGGTCAATTTATAGTTTAACATCAAAACTTAGCTGAGCTTTGTCCAAATCTGTTAGGCCTGCAGAAGTAACCTGGAAAAAAACTGTTATCTACCTTTCCTTAACTGATGTCCTTCTAGATGTGTTGCACATGTCCATTCCACTGTAGGTGTGTGTGTGCCCCGTGCACAGATGTCGGAGATTTTTCCCCTCGGCAGTACCCTCTGTTGCTGCATGCCATTGTGTACTGATATAAGAGAGCGGAGTCACCCCCAATTCCCCCATCAGTTCTTTCATACTGGATAGACTTTAATAGAGAGGGGAAGGTGTATGGGTCGTAGAATGGTCATGTGCAACTCATCTCAAAGAACAACAGTTATGGAAAGGTAGGGAACCGTTTTTTCTTCTTCCATTGATTGCACATGTCCATTCCATGGTAGGTGACTCATAAACAAACACCAGTGGAGGTAGGATTGGAGTCTATCTGAACAGTCATTGTAACAAACCGTCTGAAACTGGCATTGTCGCTGGACTGACAGGAAGTGGCATAATGAGAAGTGAAAGCCTGAGGAGGTTGTGAAGGCTAGGACTATAACAGCGTTTAAAGGGGGACTGGATAAATTCATGGAGGTTAAGTCCATTAATGGCTATTAGCCAGGCTGGGTAAGGAATGGTGTCCCTAGCCTCTGTTTGTCAGAAGATGGAGATGGATGGCAGGAGAGAGATCACTTGATCATTACCTGTTAGATTCACTCCCTCTGGGGCACCTGGCATTGGCCACTGTCGGTAGACAGGATACTGGTCTGGATGGACCTTTGATCTGACCCAGTACGACCGTTCTTATGTTCTAAAGTGTGAAGTGATCACAAAGTTGCTGCTTTACAGATGTCGACTCTCGGCACTTAGGCCAGGAAAGCTGCAGAAACTGCCTGTGTTCTTCTAGAATGTGCCAACATTCGAGCCGGTGGGCTTGTATTAGTCAGTTGGTAGCATAAGCGAATGCACAACGGGATCCAGGAAGAGATTCTGTGAGCAGAAATTGGTTGGCCCTTAACTGTATCTGCAGTCACCACAAAGAGTTGTGGAGAGGATATGAAAGATTTAATATCCAGTTAGAAAGCTAAAGTCCTTCTGATAGCCAACAAATGCAGCTTTTCCTCATACCGTTGTGTATGAGATTTTAGGGAAAAAATGTGGGCCAATAGAGTGGTTGGTTGACATGAAAGTTAGCGACCGCTTTTGTAAGAAATGTCAGGTGAGGGCAGAAATCAAGTTAATCTTTATGGAAAACTGTATAAGGCATCCTGACACTAGAGCTTTCAACACACCCACCCTTCTTGCTGTGCTAATTGCCACTAGAAATGCCACCTTCATAGAGAGGAGAAGGAGGGAACAAGTTGAAAGGGGTTCGAAGGGAGGTTCCCATCAGTTTTGCTGGGACTAAGTTCAGATCCCAAGAAGGGATGGGGTCTCATACTTGAGGGTACAATCTGGCCAAATCCTTTAGGAATCAGGCAAATGATGGGGTTGGAGAAAGGGATCCATTATCCACCCAGATGTGGAAGGCCGAAATAGCTGCCAGATGCACCCTTAGATAACTAATAGTCAGAGTCTGTTTTAGATCTAGAAGATTGGACAACCCTGGACCTCATATTGAACTGTCTGGAGACACACCTTTCCGATGAGACCAAATGGAGAAGCACTTCTACTTAGCCAGATAAGTGTACCTCATTGAGAGTTTTCTGCTATTCAGAAGCACATATTGGATGTCATTCATGCAGGACTTTTCAAAGGGCATCAGCCATGAAGCATCCATGCTGTTAGATGGAGAGCTTGGAGGCTGAGATGGAGCAGCTGCCTGTGGTCCCAGGAGATTAAGTAAAGAACACATCAGAGATTTTCTGAGTAATTGGAATGATTTCAAGTCAGCAGGGCCAGATGCCTTGCGACTGCATATGCCTCTGGGGTGGTTGGGATCCGCGGTCTGCTGACTCCACCAAGGTCTTTCAGGGGACAGCCTCAACAGACGTGGCACGGGCTATAGAGACGGTGATCCCCCCTTTGGCATTCTAGGGCGAGCCGCTCTCCCAAACACTTTGTGGAGTCTCTGCTTCTGTCTTGCTTCGGTATGGATGCAAAAGAGCGAGAAGCAGAACCTGAGGAAGGCCCAAATCTTTTCTTAGGTACCGAGGAAGAGGACTGAGGAGCTGCGGATGTCTCTGGTGGGGCACTCCATAGCAGCGTTCATATACTTGGGGCTCTATCCTCATGTGATGACTGTGATGAAGATCTAAGTGCTGCTTCCATAAGCAAGTGCTTAAGGCTTGCAGCCCTATCTTTTTTTGAATGGGGCTTGAAACCTTTAGAGATTTGACGTTTGTCACTGACAGGGGCCTCCTACACATTTCAGGCAGGGCGGGTTGCTGACTGGCATAGGCTTTGCACAGGTCCGGCAGGACTGAAACCCCAGCACGTGAGGCATCATTCTGGTACCAGTCCCAGAACCAAAAGAGAGAAATGTCAAAAGAGACCAAAAAATGCCCTGGAAACTTACCCCTTAAACTGTCTAATATTAACTAAAACTAACAAACTACTAATTTACAACTATATGCAAAGAAGAGTGAGGGATGTACTTGAGCAAATCATGTCAAGCCAACCTAATAGCTTTCTTTGACAGGGTAACAAGCCTTATGGATATGGTGGAAGCAGTAGATGTGATATATCTTGACTTTAGTAAGGCTTTTCATACTGTCTCACATGACCTTCTCATGAACAAACTAGGGAACTACAACCTAGCTGGAGCTATTATAAGGTGGTGCATAACTCATTGGAAAATCATCCCCAGAGAGTAGTTATCAGTGGTTCACAGTCAAGCTGGGTAGGCATGTTGAGGGGGGTCCTGCAGGGATCAATTTTGGGTCTGGTTCTGTTCAATATCTTCAACAGTGATTTAGATAATAGCATAGAGAGTACACTTCTAAAGTTTGCGGACGATACCAAGCTGGGAGGGGTTGCAATTACTTTAGACTAAAATTCAAAATGATGTGGACAAAACCGGAGAAATGGTCTGAAGTAAATAGGTTGAAATTCAATAAGGACAAATGCAAAGTACTTCACTTAAGAAGGAACTATCAGTTGTACACATACAAAATGGGAAATGACTGCCTAGGAAGGAGTACTGTGGAAGGGGATCTGGGGGTCATAGTGGATCACAAGCTTAATATGAGTCAACAGTGTAACACTGTTGTAAAAAAAGCAAACATCATTCTGGGCTGTATTAGCAGGAGTGTTGTATACAAGACATGAGAAGTAATTCTTCAGCTCTACTCTGCACTAATTAGGTCTCAAGAGGAGTATTGTGTTCAGTTCTGGGTGCCACATTTCAGGAAAGATGTGGACAAATTGGAGAAAGTCCAGAAAAGAGCAACAAAATGATTAAAGGTTTGAAAACATGACCTAGAGGGTAGATTGGAAAAAAAAAATGATTTGTTTAGTCTGGAGAAGAGAAGACTGAGAGGGGACATGACAACAGTTTTCAAGTACATAAAAGGCTGTTACGAGGAGGAGGAAGAAAATTTGTTCTTCTTAACCTCTGAGGACAGGACAAGAAGCAATAGGCTTAAATTGCAAATGGGACAGTTTAGGTTGGACATTAGGAAAAGCTTCTTAACTGTCAGGGTGGTTAAGCACTGGAATAAATTGCCTAGGGATGTGTGGCATCTACATCATTGGAGATTTTTAAGAGCAGGTTAGACAAACAGCTGTCAGGGATGGTCTTGATAATACTTAGTCCTGCCATGATTGCAGGGGACCGGACTAGATGACCTCTTGAGGTCCCTTCCAGTCCTACGATTCTATGAATTAATCAAGTCTGGAATCGCTCCGACAACCATCGCCGGTGGTAAGAAGGATCTGAGGGGGGTCTGGGGTGGCTCCGCTCTCTTATACCAGCACATACATGCAGTGTCAGAGGACACTCGAGCCACTCCGATGGGTAGCACTGAGGGAAAAAAACTCTGACATCTGTGCATGGGGCACACACACGCCTACAGTGGAATTGACATGCAACCACTCAAAGAAGAATCTTGCTATCTCAAGACCTACTCTTCCAGATCAAGCTAGAAGTACTATTAGAAGGGACTTACTCAGTATTTTTTGACTTCTTCCATTCATCTTAATGAGAGCTGATTGTCCTCAGAACCTCAGAAAATCAAGACGTTTATTTAGGTGCCTAAATAGGCACGTGTGGCCTGATCCACAGGCCCTGTGGAGTCAAGGGAAGGACTCCCACTGATTGTAACGGGCCTTTGGATCAGGCCTTTAGTCACCTACGTTTCAAAATGTTGGCTGTAGTCAACTGGTTTCACTTCTTGTGAGCCTGGCGATAATACTTGCCTTCTCCATTGAAATGCAATGAGCTTTAATTAACAAATGTTTGCAAAGTGCTTCAAGATCCTTAGACGAAAAGTGTAGACTTGCAAAGCAATATTATTAATGTCTATTTTATCTCACATCTGATACTGTACTGTAGCTTCCCAGTTCGGTAACAAGGACCGTGAACGTGAATGGGTTTCAAAAAGGCAGCGTGTCTTAATTAATTTAATTCCTTTGAAGCTAATAAACATGTTGCATTGCAGCCAATAAAAACCGAGAGACCGCTGCATCATGAAAGCTGCAGTCCAAGGACTTCTTTCAAATGGTAGGTATTTTTCAAACCTTCTCATTCAAATCGCTGACTTGCTATCTGAAGCCACTGCTTATTTCAGCCCCCAGAAAAATCCTTCACCGAAAAGGATTAGTGCAGTAGCTAGATAAAGATAAAAATGGCTACCCCGGAGAGGGAAGATGGAGGAACACTCCTGCAGGGGACAGGCCAAGCCTGAGCTGGGCCAGAACTCTGTTTGGCAGACCAGTGGTGAAGGAGGTGACAGCTAAAGTCACTCTAGGCTCTAATAATTCAGTTCAAAATAAGCCACATCTTCTAGACTCTAAGGTCAGGGGCTTCTTTATGTGTGTAAAGTCTGGCATACTGGGGTGCTATCGGCAACAAATACTAATACAGACACCAGAAAAAGGCCTTTCCAAAATATTCCCTAGCCAAAAGTGAGCAAGCCAGATGGTAAAGCCTGGTGTCCCATCGCTGTGGCACTGGTGTGTGGCCTGCAGAACACCAGAATTGGCACTGCTCACTGGTGGGCTGGAGGCCTGGTCTCAGGGCTGCCGAGAGCAGGTTCGGGCCCCGGTGAAAACATTTTTTGGGCCCCCCAGCAAGGGCAGACAGGCTAAACAGGGCCGATGAAGCCGGGGAGCCGGGCCCTGGGTCCCCTTCCAGACCGCCCCAGGCCCCTGTAATTTGTACCGGCTTCCCCCCTCCTCATCGGCCCTGCCTGGTCTACACAGAGAGCTCCTGGTTTAACTGAAGGTGTGTTTTTAAATGGATTTGCTTCAATTGGTGCAATCGCTTGCTTGCACACACTTCGATCATTTTCAACCTGGCCTACTGGCTTTGGCTACTATCAAGTTAGCTTCTCTTGGACAGAACGCAGGTGCCCGTGCAAGGGGGTTGCCCCAGTCTAACTTAATCCACTTCAACCTCCCTGGCCACACAATAGCAGATGTAAAGGTAGCCATCTTACAGCAAAAAAACTTCAGGACCAGACTCCAAAGAGAAACTGCTGAGCTCCAGTTCATTTGCAAATTTGACACCATCAGATCAGGATTAAACAAAGACTGTGAATGGCTAGCCAACTACAGAAGCAGTTTCTCCTCCCTTGGTGTTCACACCTCAACTGCTAGCAGAGCACCTCACCCTCCCTGAGTGAACTAACCTTGTTATCTCCACACTGATTTATACCTGCCTCTGGAGATTTCCATTACTTGCATCTGAAGAAGTGAGGTTCTTACCCACGAAAGTTTATGCTCCCAATACTTCTGTTAGTCTTAAAGGTGCCACAGGACCCTCTGTTGCTTAATCCATTTAGAAACCAATGTCATTACTTTGCTAAAGTCTATGTCTAGGTAAGTCTTTAGTCTTGGAGAGAGGAAAAAAACGTGAGAAACTAGGTCCTCCCATTGGTGAGCGCGTGTCACAGCAACCGCACTGTGCCTAATTCTCAGAGGATATGAATCTGGTACAGAACCAACGAGAGGGATTGAGCTCAAGCTGTAGCAGATTGTGCTTTTCGCTTGAGAGGTTCCCCACTTCAGTCCTCAGCATGACAGCCCTTCCACAAACACTTACGGATGTGCATAAAGTTAAGCACACAAACAATGTCAATAAAGTCAGGGCTCAACCTTAATTTGCAGGAGGCTGCGTAAATTGCTTGCAAATCACTTACAAGTGCAGCCTTTCCAGTGAATTCATGTGGAAGGTTTCAATTAACGAATGGCGCTTTGAATCCATCACATTACACATCTTAAGCAGCGCCTGGCTGAGGTTCGTTAGCTTTTGGCAATTATGTAAAGTAGTTCCATTAAAAAACCCAGATTATTAAGGCTTGTGAACTATGAGAGTAATCCATGACGGGTGCGATAAAGGAAAATAATATTTGTATATCTGCATTTTGATTAGCATAATGAGGAAACAACAATTTGGATAAAAAATAAACTAGAAAAACTAATGGGATGTATGAATTAAATGGCATGAAAAACTGAATCCTTACCAACTTTGGGGCTCATGAAAGAGAGGGACGCACAGCACTTGCTAAGTCAAATCAGGCATAGTATAGAAAGTCCCTGTGCAAGCTTTTGGATGGTCTTAGAGTTAAGGGCACTGGACAGGGCCTCAGGAGATCTGGGTTCAGTTTTCATCTCTGCCACAGAGTTCCTGTGTGATCTTGGGCAAATCACTTAATCCCTCTGGCCCTCACTTCCCCGTCTCTAGAAGGGAGATAATAATACTGCCTTTGTCATCTTGTCTGTACACGGTAAGCAAGATCAGGACCTCTTCTGCTAGCCACTGTACATATCACAAGAAATTGACATTTCCCTGCAGCTCTTGCAAGTTAAATCAACAAAGGGATGATTATAATCCCCCATTTTATAGCAGGGGAATTGAGACACAGATTACGGGCCAGTTTTTAAAAGGTGTTTAGGTGCCTATAGATGCAGAGGGGCACGTCTAAAAATCTGCTTGGTGCCTACAGGGCCGGCTCTAGGCACCAGCCTAGCAAGCAGGTGCCTGGGGTGACCAATGAAGAGGGGGGCGGCACGTCTGGCTGTTCGGCGGCGGGTCCGTCACTCCCTCTTGGAGTGAAGGACCTGCCGCCGAATTGCCGCTGTAGAATGAAGCGGCGGTAGAGCTGCCGCCGCTTGTGATTGCCGCATTTTTTTTTCCCTGCTTGGGGCGGCAAAAATGCTAGAGCCTGCCCTGGGTGCCTAATTCCCATCGGCCAGATCCACAAAGGGGACTGAGGCTCAGTGCTGCAATGCCTAGTGTGGAGGTACCCACAGCCCCGAGTTAGGCAACCAGGCTTCCTAGGCAATGCACCTAAGAGTTGGATCCACAAAAGCCAGCAAACTGAGCAGGGAGTTACCTAGGCTAGCGAATAGGATATGAGAGGAGAGGTGTGTGTCCTAAGCCATGCCCCACAAAGGGACTTAGCTGCCTCCCTCCCAGAATAGAGACTAAGGCTTAACTTTAAGCACATGCTTACATTACGGCTGTTGATTAATCGCAGTTAACTCACGTGATTAACTAAAAAAAAGTAATCGCAATTACAAAAGTTAATTGCGATTAATCACGCTTTTAAACAATAGAATACCAATTGAAATTTATTAAACATTTTGGATTTTGTCTACATTTTCAAATATATTTATTTCAATTACAACACAGAATACAAAGTGTACAGTGCTCACTTTATGAGTGTTACAAATATTTGCACTGTAAAAGTGATAAACAAAAGAAATTCACCTCATACAAGTACCGTAGTGCAATCTCTTTATTGTGAAAGCACAGTTTACAAATGTATTTTTTTGTTATAGAACTGCACTAAAATACAAAACAATGTAAACCTTCAGAGCCTACAAGGCCACTCAGTCCTGCTTCTTGTTCAGCCAATCGCTAAGACAAACAAGTTAGTTTACATTTACGGAGATAATGCTGCCTGCTTCTTACTTACGGTGTCACCTGAAAGTAAGAACAGATGCTCGCATGGCACTTTTGTAGCTGGCATTGCAAGGTATTTAGGTGCCAGATATGCTAAACATTCGTAGGCCCTTCATGCTTCGGCCACCATTCCAGAGCACGTGCTTCCAACGCTGATGACGCTTGTTAAAGAAATAATGTGTTAATTAAATTTGTGACTTAACTCCTTGGGGGAGAAGTGTATGTCTCCTGCTCTGTGTTCTACCTGCATTCTGCCATATATTTCATGTTATAGCAGTCTCGGATGATGACCCAGCACGTGTTGTTCGTTTTAAGAACACTTTCACTGCAGATTTGACAAAACGCAAAGAAGGTGCCAATGTGAGATTTCTAAAGATAGCTACAGCACTCGACCCAAGATTTAAGAATCTGAGAGGGTCGAGGTGTGGAGCATGCTTTCAGAAGTCTTAAAAGAGCAATACTCCATTGCAGAAACTACAGAACCTGAACCACCAAAAAAGAAAATCAACCTTCTGCTGAGTGGATTGTAGGCTCTAAAGTTTTACATTGTTTTATTTTTGAATGCAGTTATTTTTTGTACATAATTCTACATTTATAAATTAAACTTTCATGATAAAGAGATTGCACCACAGTACTTGTATTAAGTGAATTGGAAAATACTATTTCTTATTTTTACAGTGCAAATATTTATAATAAAAATAAATATAAAGTGAGCACCGTACACTTTGCATTCTGTGTTGTAACTGAAATCAATATATTTGAAAATGTGCAAAACATTTATATAAATAGTATTCTATTATTGTTTAACAGCACGATTAATCACGATTATTTTTTTAAATCACTTGACAGCCCTAGATTAAATCTGATTGGCTTTAAGGGGAGTTAAAATTGAGCATATTTAAATTGTTTCCCTCTACAGGGATGCTTTCCTGAAGGAGGTTCAGGAAATGACTTATCCTTAGAGGTTGGTCAAGGAGGCCATGTTGAGGTTGGATGAGGCTAAGGATCAGGGCTCAGAGTTAGGGCTCAGGGTCAACATTATGAATTGCAGTGGGGAAATTGGGCTTTTTTTAGTTTTCCAGAATCAGGGGGCTGTATCAAAGTATTCTCTTTAATCTTATCTCTTAGGTATTTATATCACATCCACTACCATGATATATGAACACAGTTAAATCCGCCTGAACTTCAAAGAGATTTGGAATTGACTCACTTCCGCTTCTAAGACAAGCTACATCAAAAGTCACATGACTGTTTAAAATGTCTCTTCTTCCTGGTATTGCATCTACAAGTGACCAAACATTTCTTACGTGGCTTTATTATACCTGCGTGTGAAATGTTTTTGGTGAGTCGTTCCTTTCTCTGGCTTCAAAGCAGTTAAAAAGCAAACACCGATGAAAGCAATGTTATTAAAAGTTTTAAAAACTGAACACCCAGAGACATGGGTAATGCGAATGCTATAATCGGGTATCAGAGTTTATTTAGATCCATAGTTATAATGGAAACACTTGGAGTAGCGAATGGAACATTTAAATGTGCCTCCATCAGACACAAATTGTTAACGAATGTATGATATGAATATTTATACAGGCCTGCTCCAAAGCCCATTGAAGTCAATGGAACGATTTCCACTGACTTTAATGGGTTTTGGATCAGGCCCAGAACCCTTGGTAATTATCTACACTTATAAAAAAAATCCATTTTAAAAAAAGACAACCCTCTGGGTGTTGCAGACAAATACGATAATGATCTTGTATTTATATAGCCCCTTTCACCCAAATTGCTCCCAAAGTCTTGGCAAACTTTCCTAACTAATCATACAGACTGTATATACTGCACTGAGGAGTCCCATTGCCTATAACTGAAAGGCAGCCACCTCTGGGGAGAAACGCAGCAGCTGTTAAACTTACCCGCCTCCGTCCTGTGTCTGCACAGGTAGTAATTGTCCACTTCATTTCAACTGGTCTCCTGCAACCTACGCTTAACGATCTGTTCCATCTTGTACAGCAGAACCCCGTTTATCTGAGTGTCCATTATCTGGCTCCTCCGTATTAACCGAACGACTAGTGCACACAGGAATATGGGAAATTGATGTCACCTCCATGGCAACTCTACTGTAACTGTTGAGTGTTTTCAGCCTCACAACGACTAAGCAAGAAGGTGTAGTAGTGTCATTGGAGGCTAAAATAGGGATTATTAATAAAATAAAAAAAAGGAGAGTCACTGACAAAAATAGCCCAAGATTATAACATTGGGAAAAGCATTGTATTACAAACGGTCAGATTTTTTCCAGCCAATATAATAAATCCTATCTCCCTAGAACTGGAAGGGACCTTGAAAGGTCATCAAGTCCAGCCCCCTGCCTTCACTAGCAGGACCAAGTACTGATTTTGCCCCAGATCCCTAAGTGGCCCCCTCAAGGATTGAACTCACAACCCTCACAATGTCAGTGCTGCTGTGCTGTATGCAGTACTGTATTTTAATTTGATACTTTATGCATATTACGTATTGTTATCGTTAGTTGTTATCATTAGTATCACTGTTGTTGCATCTTAAAACAATCATTTCTGCATTTTTTAAAATGGGTACTCTTTACTAGAAGTAACGGTTGGTGTATGCTGTAAACAGAGAAGGGGGCTTTTCTGGGAGGGGTCAGCAAGTTTAAAAGCAATGCCACATCTTAAAATAATGGCTAGAAAGCTCTTTGCCCAGTTTCTTGATTATCCAGTCTGGCCCCAGTTCCAATAAGATAGGATAAACGGGATTCTACTGTATTTCGCTGTGACACCATGAGTACATTCCCCAGACCTGAAGAAGAGCTCTGTGTCATAAAATCATAGAATCTCAGGGTTGGAAGGGACATCAGGAGGTATCTAGTCCAACCCCCTGCTCAAAGCAGGACCAATCCCCAACTAAATCATCCCAGCCAGGGCTTTGTCAAGCCGGGCCTTAAAAACCTCTAAGGAAGGAGATTCCACCACCTTCCTAGCTAGTAGGACTCTAGCTTCAGCCAAGCCAACACCCATGGAAGCCCTGAATGGAGGATCTCCCAGCTCCACTGATGGGTCCAACCACACTATTTAAGTCAAAAGGAGGCATAGAAAGTTTGTCTGAGCAACAAGGTGATTTCCTGCTGTTGCTAAATTGGATCCTGCTTGTGCCTGCCTCTTGTGCCCAACGCTGCTCCTGATTCCTGTTCTGCTCCTCACTCCTGTTCCCCCAGTGCTCCTGCTCCACGCTAGATCCTTGCCTCTCCTCCGGTTCCTGCCCTAATGCCTTGCTTCTGACCATGAATTATCAGTCCCGGTTCCAACCCTGGCCTCTGATTCTGACTCTTCTTTTGACCCCTGGCGCTGGTCATTGGCAGTTGACTCGGGTGCTTTGTCCTCCAGCCTGGATGCTTGCTCTGCCCACTAGACCAGACACCCTGCTCTGACTCCTGGGCCAGACTGCCTACATCCTGGTCCGTAACACCACCTGTTACGGAACTGCTTCTACCTTTGTCTTTTATTGTTGGTCGACATTGTTTGAAAACTTTTGTCCTGGGGTGTTTGGAAGAGATGATTCCCCGGAGAGAACCTCTGTGCTTTCTAAACAGCACAGGAACTTGGCCCAATTGTAAAGGTGAAAAGCACTTTATAAAAGAAAAGGAAAAAAAATTCTCCCTGGCAGTCTAATAACCCGATCAATACTTTTGGATTAGGTTCTTACTTTGGAAGGAACAATGAGATTTGACAGTGTGTCTGTAGGATAATAATACCTGGGGAGTTTCTTTCTTTATCATATGTCCTTTCCCTAATTCTATTTCTGTCTGGCCCTAAGAATTCAACAGCTCAGTTCCTAGAGGATCTCTACAAAGGCAAAAGCTCTGCTCAAGGAAATCAAAACTTTCCTTTTTCTTTCTTGGCTTGTCTCTGTGGCTGACCTATTTCTAACTATCTGGGCCGGATCCTCAGCTGGTGTGAATTGGTTTAGTTCCATTGATGTCACTGGGTCTGGTCCTATATCTCTAACATAGGCTGAAGTTCTTGCTGAAACATCTAAAGCTGACCAGGTACCGTTGTCTAGATGCCATGGTGATGGGTTCATTAGACATGCCATAGATTAGATGGAGTAGGTAGCAGAAGGGAAAGCAAAGGATCTGATCATGCGGGAGGTGGATTTCAGGGCCTCAGCATGCCAGTCTTAGCAGCCAGCCAGGAGCTCTCTCTAGCTCCCCTGGTCCCTGCTAGTAGCACTGCTCAGTCCAGGGTGCTGGCGCTCCTTCCTCTTGCTAGGAGCCTGATCTTCCCTCCTTGAGCTTCAAGCAGCTACTAACCCTGCTCTGCCCTGCAGCTCTTCTTATATGGGCCTGCCAGGTCCTGATTGGCTGCTCCTCGCAGCCACTCTTGTATTGGCTGCTTTTTGCGCAGCCTCTCTCGACTCTATTAAACTCTTGCAGACCAGTGTGGGGTGTATGCCCCATCACAGGCTGTCAGAGTCACACTGGTACCCAAGGTTATGTAGAACCCCTTGCTCAGGGGTGGGCCTATAGAGAGACACTGAGTTAGTACTGGACGCAGTGTAACCTGGAGCTCAGGAGAGCTGGCATATCCCTGGCTCTGCCACTGACCTGCTGGGTGACCTTGGGCCAGTCACTTCATCATCCCATGACTCAGTTTCCCCATCTGTAAAATGGGGATAATGACACTGACCTCATTTGTAAAGTGCTTTGAGATCTACGGATGAAAAGTGCTGTATGACGGTTAGGTATCACTACTGAACCAATGCTTTTGCAAAATACCATGGGGTGCTACATGAGTGAAAAGGGCTGGTCAAATAATATCAGCGAAGAGCTTATTTATGTAATTTTTTCCTGCCAGCTGATGTGAACTAATCATTCTTTCCAGCTCTCAAAAATCTACTCTTGTCAGTAGCTATCAGTGTGGTGCTCTGCTCTTGTTTCGATGATAACAGTTGGCTGCGTGTGTGTTCCCTCTGTGTGCTGTCCCAGTTCTGCGCAGATCACTGACACAGCAAACCCCGAGAGAACCCCCAAAGACCACAGACTCTAGTAAGGTACGAAGGAACCTGAGCCAGGTTTATTGTCAAACGAAGCACAGTAATAGTTTCCTATAGACTCTACAGTACATACTATGAATATGTGTCCCCTGGCAATGGACCGGCTCAGTCAGTGGTGGGATTTTCCACGGCCCCCTAGGCTGGACAAAGATGTGCACTCCGGGACCTACTTTTATACAGTTACAGGACAGATTACTCATCCCTACTGACGTATTGAGGTACAGCCCCTTGACTCATTAGGGGCTGTATCCCTCTTTGATCATGTCGGTTCAAATAAATCTATCCATCATGTTGTCATTTTGACCCTGTCTTTAAGGTGCACCTGCCTGTTCCTTGTTATCTCTGTGGAGCGTTCTGATGCCATCGTGGCACAAGTTCCTCTTATTAGCACTTATGTGGGGATGCACCTGCTTCTAGCAGCCCTCTTCTTGCCAACTTCTGTGAGTGGGGCCTGCCTCTGGCTCACAGCCCAGGTTTTGCTTAGCAATGCCTGGAAGTACTTTGGTTCAGGCTTCAGGCCTCAGACTGGGCCTCTGACACAAGAGTTTATGTTTCAGGGCCTCATCTTACTACAACTATCAGTCCAAATAAATGATTAATGCCTTTTCTCTCCAATGGCTGAGTGTACGTTTGCAAATACAGTTGCTGATTATTCAAAAAGTGCTGCTGCTACTGACTGTGCCCTCTTTAGGATGGGCTGTACATCCAAGGCAGAGTTATTAATGTTCAATGTTCTTTATTCGGCCCCATTAGTGTGCGTGGCACTTCACAAACAGAAAAAAATATGTTTCTGAAAAGTTTAGGCCAAAAATGGACCTGCCTCATTCTATGCTCTTGTAACAATGGCCCTTGACAGGCTGTCTCCAGGGACCAAATCTGGGGGCCGCTAGATTAGAAAGCGCTTAAGTTGTAGGCCCTGATCTATTAGTCTGAAGGCAGTAGGAGACTCCTAAAGCTTTATATGAGGTCTAGCCACTAAGGGAAGACAAACAGCCACAATGTGGTGCGGGGAAACTTGTACTGAACCTCAGAAGACCCCTGCAGTTTGGTTAGGCACTGTTCAAATGATCCAAAGGAAACCCAGGTGGGGAATCATCTTGAAAGATTAAAGCCTTTCAAAACTAATACTCAGCATCTCTAAAGACAAGACTACTATTTTGGGGTCTTAGTCACAAGATTATCCTTTCTTCCTGCTGTTGTTTGCTGATAGACAGCTGGGTTGTTTATTGTCATGAGACATAACTCACGTCATCACAGAATTGATTTCTTGCTTGCTTTTTCCTTTCTCTGTACACAGCATTAGGACTGACCGCAAGGTTTGATCTTTTAGTTCTAACTTAGTGATGATAACTTATCCCCGTGGAGAGGGTATCTGAGATATCATAGCATGGACCAATAGAAGACAAAAGTCCTCAGTAGAGCTGGGCAAAATTCTTTGTGAGAATCCTTTTTTTTTTGGATGAAAAATGTAGATTCGGGTTGACTGAAGCAATTCATGAATTCAGGTTGATTTGGGCAAATTGCTTTGGTTGGAGGGGGTTAAAAAAAAGGAAAAAGAAAAAAATGGAAAGGTTGAAAAGGTTTGTTTTGACATTGCTACAAAGAAATGATTTGACGTGTTGCTTGAGAAAGACATCTGGTTTTGGAATTTTCCTCAACTTTATTAAACAATAAAAAAATGCCTGGAAATAAAATTATTTTTTTTTTGCTAATTTTTGGCTCATCAAAAACAAACAAACAAACAAACAAACAAACAAACAAACAAACAAACAAAAAAGCCTCCCCCCTTGTTCCTTTGTTTTGAGTCAACTTAAAATGATTGCCCCCGATCTTTTGGTTCAATAAAAGATATTACCTCACCCACCTTGTCTCTGTAATGACCTGAGACCAACATGGCTGCAACAACACTGAATACAAGAATAACTTTGGCAGTAATAGTAGGTTGTTATCCTCCTTCTGGACTAGCCACCAGAGAGGGATATGCCACACTGTGTAAACATGTTACCACTCAAGGTGGGCGAATAATGGATTTTTTTTTTTTGGTTCTTTGGCAATTTAGAGTAGTTAAAAAAATCAGGCGGACCAAAACTGTAAAATCTTGAAATTTTTGGCAAATTGAAAAGTTAAAAAAATCATTTTAGGTTTAATGAAACATTTTGTGGCAACAAAATCAAAACATTCTGAAAACTGACCATTTATCCCTACTCTTTGTTTCCTATCTTTTAACCAGTTACCAATCCATGAGAGCACCTTCCCTCTTATCCCGTGGCAGTTTACTTTGTGTAGGAGCCTTTGGTGAGGGACCTTGTCAAAGGCTTTCTAAAAATCTAAGTATACTATATCCACTAGATCCCCCTTGTGCACCTGCTTGTTGACCCCCTCAAAAAAAATCTAGTAGATTGGTGAGGCATGATTTCCCTTTACTAAAACCATGTTGACTCTTCCTCAACAAATTATGTTCATCTATATGTCTGACAATATTGTTCTTTATTATAGTTTCAACCGGTTTGCCCGGTACTGAAGTCAGGCTTACAGGCCTGTAATTGCCAGGATCACCTCTGGAGCCCTTTTTAAAAATTAGCATCACATTAGCTATCCTCCAGTCATCTGGTACAGAAGCTGATTTAAACGATAGGTTATAGACTACAGTTAGTAGTTCTGCAACTTCACATTTGAATTCCTTCAGAACTCTTTGGTGAATACCATCTGGTCTTGGAGACTTACTGCTGTTTAATTTATCAATTTGTTCCAACGCCTCCTCTAATGATACCTCAATCTGGGACAGTTCCTCAGATCTGTCACCTAAAAAGAATGGCTCAGGTTTGGAAATCTCCCTCATATCCTCAGCCATGAAGACCAAAGCAAAGAATTCATTTAGTTTCTCCACAATGGCCTTATTGTCTTTGAGTGCTCCTTTAGCACCTCAATCGTCCAGTGTCCCCACTGGTTGTTTAGAAGGCTTCCTGCTTCTGATGTACTTACATTATTTTTTTGCTATTACTTTTTGAGTCTTTGACTAGCTGGTCTTCAAATTCTTTTTTGGCCTTCCTTATTGTATTTTTACACTTCATTTGCCAGTGTTTATGCTCCTTTCTATTTTTCTCATTAGGATTTAACTTTTACTTTTTAAAGGATGCCTTTTTGCCTCTCACTGCTTCTTTTACTTTGTTTAGCCACAGTGGCTCTTTTTTGGTTCTCTTACTATATATTTTTAATTTGGGATATACATTTAACTTGAACCTCTATTATGGTGTCTTTAAAAAGTTTCCACACAGCTTGCAGAGATTTCACTTTTGGCACTGTACCCTTTCATTTCTGTTTAACTAACCTCCTCATTTTTGTGTAGTTCCCCTTTGTGAAATTAAATGCTAGTGTTGGGCTGTTGTGGTGTTTTTCCTACTACGGGGATATTAAATTTAATTATATGATGGTCACTATTACCAAGTGGTCCTGCTATATTCATCTCGTGGACGAGATCCTGTGCTCCACTTAGAACTAATCAAGAATTGACTCTCCCCTTGTGGGTTCCAGGACCAGCTGCTCCAAGAAGCAGTCATTTAAGGTGTCAAGAAACTTTATCTCTGCATCCCGTCCTAAGGTGACATGTACCCAGTCAATATAGGGATAATTGAAATCCCCCATTATTATTATTGAGTTTTTTATTTTAATAGCCTCTCTAATCTCCCTGAGCATTTCACAGTCACTATCACCATCCTGGTACGGTGGTCGGTAATATATCTCAACCGCTATATTCTTATTATTAGAGCATGGAATTACTATCCATAGAGATTCTATGGTACAGTTTGATTCATTTACGATTTTTACTTCATTTGATTCTACACTTTCTTTCACATATAGTGTCACCACCCCCACCAGCATGACCTGTTCTGTCCTTCCAATATATTTTGTACCCTGATATTACTGTATCCCATTGATTATCCTCATTCCACCAAGTTTCTGTGATGCCTCTTGTATCAATATCCTCATTTAATATAAGGCATTCTAGTTCACCCATTTTATTATTTAGACTTCTAGCATTGGTATATAAGCACTTTCAAAACTTGTCTCCTTTTAGCTGTCTGCCATTGCACAATGTAATTGAATAGGACTCTTCTTTATTTGACTGTTTCTGATAAGACCCTGCCTGTATTTTATCATTTTCCATCCTCTCGTCCTCACTAGGACATAGACATTCTCTATTAATAGATCCTCCCCTAAAGGATGTCCGAACCACATGCTCCTCCGCACCTGTTGGCTTTCCCCCAGCCCTTAGTTTAAAAACTGCTCTACGGCCTTTTTAATGTTAAGTGCCAGCAATCTGGTTCCATTTTGCCCCCACTTTGCCACAAGGGCAAGCCCCCTGACAGACCTAGTGAAAGCCCGTGGACCTGATCTGGTGAGATGGTCTGACGCAGCAGAGGAAGCATTCACAGACCTACGGACTGCCCTCTGCAATAACTCCATACTGATAGCCTCTGATTTCACCAAGGAGTTTATCCTGCAGACGGATGCATCGGAAGTAGGGTTGGGGGCCGTTCTATCACAGATGGTCGGGGAGGAGAAACACCCAATTCTATACCTCAGTCGGAAACGCCTTCCAAGGGAACAAAAATATGCAGTGGTGGAGAGAGAATGCCTCGCTGTAAAATGGACCATGGAAAGATTGCGCTACTACCTGCTCGGGCGCAGATTTGTCCTCGTGACTGACCATGTCCCTCTGCAATGGATGCAGCGGAACAAGGGGAAGAACACAACTCCAACCTTTCCAGTTCCGTGTGCAACACAGAGCAGGGAGCCGTCATGGCAACGCCGATGGCTTGTCACGTGTGCACTGTCTGGCGTCCCAAGCTGCCCAACCCCTTGGCGTTGAGCGGGGGGAGGGATATGTGACAGACCCAGACCAGTGGGGTACAGGAGACTGGTAGAGGGCAAATATACCGGTCACTGGATGAGTAGTTTTCTGTTCTTTGAGTGACCTGAGCAGGGGCTGCACTAGAGTAATCAGGAACCTGCTAGAACCAGTTAAGGCAGGCTAATCAGGGCACCTGGGTTTTAAAAGGACACCTGGAGCCAATTAAGAAGCAGCTGCTAGAATCAATTAAAGCAGGCTAATCAGGGCACCTGGGTTTTAAAAGGAGCTCACTTCAGTTTGTGGTGCGAGTGTGAGGAGCTGGGAGCAAGGAGCTGAGAGTCAGAGGGTGTGCTGCAGGAGGACCGAGGAGCACAAGCGTTATCAGACACCAGGAGGAAGGTCCTGTGGTGAGAATAAGGAAGGTGTTTGGAGGAGGCCATGGGGAAGTAGCCCAGGGAGTTGTAGCTGTCATGCAGCTGTTACAGGAGGCACTATAGACAACTGCAGTCCACAGGGCCCTGGGCTGGAACCTGAAGTAGAGGGCGGGCCCGGGTTCCCCCCAAACCTCCCAATTGACCTGGACTGTGGGTTCTTCCAGAGGGGAAGGTCTCTGGGCTGTTCCCCAACCCACATGGTGAATCTGTGAGGCAAGAAAATCCGCCAATAAGCGCAGGACCCACCAAGATAGAGGAGGAACTTTGTCACACTGCATTGTCTTCTCACTCCTGCAGCTGGCTCCTCTCTTGTTGTTTTGTTTATACCGGGGGTGGGGGGAGGTGTGTTTGGCTTTTAAGTTTAAAGAATGTTGAGTTCTAGCCCTGACTCACATTCCCCCTGTAAACTCCCTCGCCAAACTCCCCTGTTAGCCGCTCCTGTTCGCTAGCACAGTAAATAAGACGGAAATCAGAAGAGCAAATAACAGCAGAAGCCCAGAAAAATCAGCTGTTTGAAGAAGGAAACAAATATCGCACACGCTTTTGCATCTTGCCTATTGACCAGCTTAAGCGGGAGGGAAATCAATTCTTCAGAATGGGACCATACTGCATAAGCAACAGGAGCTGGGCAGGGCTTTAAAACTTACATCTACATCACCCTAATGGGTGGGGGCGCGGGTGGATGAATCTGAGTTTTGGCTGCAGCCTGTTTCCATAAGCAGTGGTTTTTACAGGAGATATAAGCACTTAGGGCCTAATTCTCAGTTAAAGGCCTCTTCGTGCCATCCTGAAAAAGCAAAAGGGCCTTAAAGGGGTGGGGTGGGGACCACCCCCTGGGAATATGCCCTGTAGAGAAGGCATCCCCGCAAAAGGGACTTTTGCCAACCCTATTCCCAGCAATCGTCAGAGGGTGTGTGTTGGGGGCAGACTCGGTGTAGGGAGGGGGGAAAAGAGCACAGGCCAGGAGCAGGGAGTGGGCATGGCCGGAGAGCACGGCACTACAGTTGTTCTCTGTGTCCCGTAGTGGGTTATGAGAATTGAGCCCTTATACATCAATGCATAAGCCAACCTTTGGGGTTAGGCAGAAATTTCCTCTAGTAGTTTATTCCATAATTGCCCAGGAGGGGGGTTTCTTACACCTTCCTCCAAAGAATCTGGTTCTGGCCGCTGTGAGAGACAGGATGTGAGGCTCTGCAGGGGCAGAACCCAGCTCTGTGGGACGGTTGACACCTCCACGCTGCTAGCTGACAGCCATGGTAGGGCTTCGTCACTATCACATAGACACCACAGGAAGTACCACCTCCGAGGCTGGATTGACAGCTTCCCTCCTGGCTCCTGATTGGTCCAGGCACCCTACTTAAGCCCAGGAGGAATTCCAGGAAGTCTCTGGGTGAGGAGGTGGACTCCCCCACTGGCCAGAGAGACGGACCTTGCCTCTTTGCTTGCTCCTGGACTCCCAACCCTGGCTTGGAGCCTCGGCTTCCCCCCTTGAACTCTGACCCCAATCCTGACCCCTGGCTTTGGTACTTGGACCCTGACTCTGGCTATAGGCCCTGCCTTTTTCCCTTGAACTCTATCACTGTACCTACCCTTTGGCATCGGTGCTAGGACCCTGAACCCAGTCCCGAACTCAGGCTACCACTCGTAGACTCTGATCCCTGACCTAGGCCGCTGGACTCTTTCACCAGCCCTGACTGCTAGGCCTGACCCCCGAAGTCCTGGCTGTGACACACGATACTGGTTTCAGTGAACTATTGGCCTGATCCTTTTCCTCTGTTCCTGGCTGAACCTGCCTTCCGACAAGTGTCCAGGAAGTTATGAAGTTTGTTCTCTGCATCACTTAACCTCTGACTATTTACCACAGTTGAAGGCAATGTTTGTTTGTGGAAGTCAGACAGTTTTTTGTTTTGTTTTCTTGTTCTGTTCATAGCCCATTATCAAGACCACAATGAAGACCAAAGCAAGCATGAGCTCATCCAAGCCCTGCAATTGCTCCGGCAGCGCCTTCCAGATGGACGAAGGCACACGTTATCTCAGTCTCCTCCAACCCAGCAGACAAGTGATCCCAGCTGATCCCCTCTCTCAACCGACTTCTACACCGGAAGACTAGAAACCAAACCAGAACTGCACACAGCTCAGTGGTTGCAAGTTCACAGCAGTCCGTGTCAACCATTGCTTTGCCTGTGATTCATGTAAGTTCAGCCCCCGAGTTTTGTCTGCTTTGGAAAATGGCAAATTATATGTGGTGTCAAAACTAAACCACGCTTTGGGTCAGTGTGGTTCAAAGCGCAGCTCGAGTTCATGAACAGGTTCATGAGTTCTTTGATAAACTGAGATCTCATCCACGTTATAGAAACTACCATGTTTGGGAGGCATGTAGTCTCCCAACACATGGTAGGGTCTCATCTACGCTATGAATTAGGTGTCGGGAAGACATGATATTAACATGTTCCCTGACACAGGATATGTCCACATTGGAGCTGGAGGTGTAATTTCCAACTTAGGGTATGTCTTCACTACTGGCCGAATAGGTGGGCAGCGATCGATCCAGCGGGGGTCTATTTATCGCGTCTTGTCTAGATGTGATAAATCGATCCCCGAGCGCTTTCCCATTGACTCCTGTACTCCAGCTTGGAGAGAGGCTCAGGCGGAGTCGACGGGGGAGCGGCAGCAGTCGACTCACCGCAGTGAAGACACCACTTTAAGTCGATCTAAGTACGTCGACTTCAGCTACGTTATTCACATAGCTGAAGGTGTGTAACTTAAATCGATTTCTCCCCCTCTCCCCCCCAGTATAGACCAGGCCTCAGATAGACATACCCGTGCTAGCTCTGATCAAGCTAAAAATAGAATTGTATTCACAGCTGCAAGAGTGGCGGGATAGACTAGCCACCCTGAGTACAATCCCATCCGAGATGCTAGATATATAATCAGGAAGGTTAACCCGTGTCACGGCCCTTGCAGCCATAGCTATGCTGATACTTTTAGTGCAGGTGTCTCTACTCGCACTGGAAATTACATCTTCAGTTCCAGTGTAGAGATCCCCACTGTGAAAGCATGGTTTGTTCTTGCAGTGTAGATGGGACCTTGTGTGAAGGTATGTCTCTTTAAGGGCTGCACTCAGCTTAGTTGAATAGATGCATTTGGGTGAGCTGCAAGTATTTCTGATTCAGCCACCTGAACAGAAATACCCTTCTCTGAATTGCTGAGCTGAATTTATAATACATCCCTGTCAAGGCTGGATCCCCACTTTGAACTTAGGGTACAAATGTAGGGGCCTGCATGAAAACTTCTAAGCTTAACTACCAGCTTAGCTCTGGTTCGGCTGCCACCATTTCAATGGATTCCATTCCTGGGAAACCTTGAAAAACCTTCACCAAATCCCTGGTGAAAACAGATCCAAACCCCTTGGATCTTAAAACAAGGGGAAATTAACCATTCCCCTCCTTCCTCTCACCAACTCCTGGTGAATCAAGATCCAAACCCCTTGGATCTTAAAACAAGGAGAAATTAACCATTCCCCTCCTTCCTCTCACCAACTCCTGGTGATTCAAGATCCAAACCCCTTGGATCTTAAAACAAGGAGAAATTAACCATTCCCCTCCTTCCTCTCACCAACTCCTGGTGAAGATCCAAACCCCTTGGATCTTAAAACAAGGAAAAATCAATCAGGTTCTTAAAAAGAAGACTTTTAATTAAAGAAAAAGGTAAAAATCATCTCTGTAAAATCAGTATGGAAATTAACCTTACAGGGTAATCAAACTTAAAGAGCTCAGAGGACTCCCCTCTAGTCTCAGGTTCAAAGTACAGCAAACAAAGATAAACACTCTAGTAAAAGGTACATTTACAAGTTGAGAAAAACAAAGGAAAACTAACACGCCTTGCCTGGCTATTTACTTACAAGTTTGAAATAGGAGAGACTTGTTTAGAAAGATGTGGAGAACCTGGATTGATGTCTGGTCCCTCTCAGTCCCGAGAACGAACACACTCCCAAACAAAGAACACAAACAACAGCCTTCCCCCCCCAAGATTTGAAAGTATCTTGTCCCCTTATTGGTCCTTTAGGTCAGATGCCAGCCAGGTTACCTGAGCTTCTTAACCCTTTACAGGGAAAAGGATTTTGGAGTCTCTGGCCAGGAGGGATTTTTATAGTACTGTACACAGGACAGCTATTACCCTTCCCTTTATAGTTATGACAATCCCATATTCTGATCTTCCTAAAGTCCTGATTGAATCTCCTTATGCAGAACCTACAAACACTGTATAGCACCAGGATTGGAAGGATAAGAGTGACTGGAGAAGAGAGTACAGGACAAAAGGGATAAAGAAAATGGACCTGCCGAGAGCTCTAATGGAGTTGATGTTATCTGGCAATGCAGCAGATAACTGGAAGAGGTTCAACAGGGATTCAACCTGTACATGCAAGCGAGTGTCTTTGTTGAAAAAGGAAATAAGCAGCAGGTAGCTATTTGTTTTAAATGTTACGTAGCCGGCAGCACTATATGTTTATAATAGTATGACCTTAAGTCAAGCAGAGCAAGCATGCGATACAACTACTGCACACCCCCGACAAATGAAACTTTTTGAAAAATATAAATGTCACATGAGAACTCAGAGAGAAGGGGAGTCGTTTGAAGAATTTATGCTGGATCTCAAGCTGTTGAGCCAAACATGTAATCCTGGACAAGTCCCAGACATAATAATTAGAGATAATTAGGGGATTTCGAGATCCAAAGATTAGAAAAAGACTGTTGGCAGACCCAGATTTGAACCTGGACAAGACAGTAAGAATATGCCTGTGACACTGAGCCAGAAAGGGTTAAACAACAAGCAGGCTAAGTGACCCAAAATCAACCTTTAAGGACATAGGAGGGAAGTATTGAAATGGTAAACAGGGACATTCTTTGTAGATAGTTATCAAAACCATGTTAAATGGATGAGCGTTCTGTATTGTTAGAGAATTAGAGGTAAGTATTAATTATATTTGTCTGTGTTTACCTATATCTTGTTAGATGTTAACAACATAACCAGATTAGCTTTTGGATGCTAATTCCCTTTCATGTCTTAATACATTATATTTTGCATGCAGATGGTTCAGTTAACCTTAAGATCAAAGCTGTAAGATATTGCGGGAAATAATATGATTTACATTGTCTTCAGCTTACATTGTCTGTGCCCTAATGGAATGCCCTGATAGTTTGAATGGATAATTGCCTTATGTTATTTAATACTACTAGTTTATCTGAGCATACGTAGGAAATAGGGATTGACTTCAAAGCAACAATGTACATTACCTATTCTTCATTCAAGGAATGCCTACTGTGACGAGAGGCTTCTGAGCCTGCTAGAGAACTATAAAAGAATTCTAGGGCTGCATCAGCAGGATTTTGGCAAATTCCCTTAGATAATAGTGCACATTTATGTACTTTTCTATACTATATGGAGGATACTGCTTTTGCGACTGCCATTCTCCCTCTTATCCCATGACTGCTTATTTTGCTTAAGAGCCTTTGGTGAGGGACCTTGTCAAAGGCTTTCTGAAAATCTAAGTACACTATATCCACTGGATCCCCCTTGTCCACATGCTTGTTGACCCCCTCATAGAATTCTAGTAAATTGGTGAGGCATGATTTCCCTTTACAAAAACCATGTTGACTTTTCCCCAACAAATTATGTCCATTTCTGTGTCTGACAATTTTATTCTTTACTAAGTTTGCCCGGTACTGAAGTCAGACTTACTGGCCTGTAATTGCTGGGATCACCTCTGGAGCTGCTTTTACAAATTGGCATCATATTAGCTATCCTCCTGTAACTTGGTACATAAGCTGATTTAAATGATAGGTTACAAACTACAGTTAGTAGTTCTGCAATTTCACACTTGAGTTCCTTCAGAACTCATCTGGTCTTGGTGACTTATTACTGTTTAGTTTATCAATTTGTTCCAAAATCTCCTCTAATGACACCTCAAGCTGGGACAGTTCCTCAGATTTGTCACCTAAAAAGAATGGCTCAGGTTTGTGAATCTTCCTCACATCCTTAGCCATGAAAACCGATACAAAGAATTCATTTAGTTTCTCTGCAATGGTCTTATCATCCTCAAGTGCTCCTTTAGCATCTCGATCGTCCAGTGACCCCACTGATTGTTTAACAGGCTTCCTGCTTCTGATGTACTTAAAAATTTTTTCTATTACTTTTTGAGTCTTTGGCTAACTGTTCTTCAAAGTCTTTTTTTGGCCTTCCTAATTATATTTTTACGCTTCATTTTCCAGAGTT
This sequence comes from Trachemys scripta elegans, assembly GCF_013100865.1. Lineage (NCBI taxonomy): Eukaryota > Metazoa > Chordata > Testudines > Emydidae > Trachemys > Trachemys scripta. The sequence continues at coordinate 4,533,024 of NC_048299.1, read as the reverse complement.
TATGCTCCTTTCTATTTTCCTCACTAGGATTTAACTTCCACTTTTTAAAGGATGCCTTTTTGTCTCTCACTGCTTCTTTGTACTTTGTTTTTTAGCCACGGTGGCACTTTTTTGGTTACTTACTCTTACTATATTTTTAAATTTGGGGTATACATTTCAGTTGAGCCTCTATTATGGTGTCTTTAAAAAGTTTCCATGCAGCTTGAAGGGATTTCACTTTTGGCACTGTACCTTTTAATTTCTGTTTAACTAACTTCGTCATCTTTTGTAGTCCCCCTATCTGAAATTAAGTGCTACAGTGTTGGGCTGCTGTGGTGTTTTCCATGACACAGTGTTGTTAAATTTAATTATATGATGGTCACTATTACCAAGCGGTCCAACTGTATTCATCTCTTGGACCAGATCCTGTGCTCCACTCAGAACTAATCAAGAATTGCCTCTCCTCTTGTGGGTTCCAGGACCAGCTGCTCCAAGAAGCAGTCATTTAAGGTGTCAAGAAACTTTATCTCTGAATCCCATCCTGAAGTGACATGTACCCAGTCAATATGGGGACAGTTGAAATCCCCCATTATTATTGAGTTTTTTATTTTTATAGCCTCTCTAATCTCCCTGATTATTTCACAGTCACTAACACCATCCTGGTCAGGTAGTCGGTAATATATCCCTACTGCTATATTATTATTATTAGAGAATGGAATTATTATCCATAGAGATTCTATGGTACAGTTTGGTTCATTTAAGATTTTTACTTCAACTAAGCAGAAATGTAAATTTGAGGTGCGAGATGTAATCGGGGGAAAGACTCACAGAACATGGAGCCCAAATAGATCCTAGCATAGTTCAGGCAATTACAAGCATGCCGCCTCCAGTAGACAAAGAAGGAGTGCAAAGATGCTTGGAGATGAGCAAGTTTGTAGAAAGTTTGTACCTAATTTGGCTGCTAAAACCAGCAACTTTAGAGCACTCTGGCACAAAAATCATCAATGGATGTGGGATGCCAATCTAGACAAGGAATTTGAAAACTTGAAACAGCTAGTGAAGAGGGCTGCTGCCCTTAGATTTTATGACTGCAAGAGATAGACGGTATCCTCAAAGGAAGGCAGAGGGGCAACTTTATCACAAAAGTACGATGAACATTGGAGGCCAATGGCGTATGCTTCCTGGGCACTCGCTAAAACTCAGTGTCAAGACATGCAAATTGAGAAAGAGGCTTTAGCTTTAGTGCATGGTTGCAAGAAATGTCATGTGTTCATCTATAGGTGACCAGTTATTGCTGAAACAGACCATAAGCCTGTTGTATCCATTGCAACGAAGGGACTGGCTCCCTTCCCAGAATACGGAGACAGTTTTTTCAGTTGCAGTTATATGCTTTGCAAATAGAATATAAACCAGGAAGGGATTCAATGCCAGTAGACACTCTATCTAGAGCTTTTGGCAAAACTGTAGTAGAAAATGATTCAGAATCTGATATAGCGCATGCAAATCTTAGAAAGAAAAATGACCCAGGCTCTGACAAAAGGTGGACCACATCCGCAGCTGCCAAGGCACAACATGAGATCTTGCAAAGCGTAATCAAAACTATAACTGTCGGTTGGCCTGAGCATGACAAATCTAGTCCATTTTTTTTACTTCAAAGAAGAACAGTCAGTGATTGATGATGTTGTGTTTAGAAGCGATCGATTAATCATGACCAAAGTGTTCCAGTCTGACTTGCTTATTAGAATTTATGAAGGACATTTCGGAATTGAAATTGCAGAAGAAGAGCCGGAGATGTATCGTATTGGCCTCACATGAATGAGGATATCGAAAAAACAATTAAGAAATGTGAAATGTAAAATATTCCTGCCTTAGCCTTCAAAAGAGCCGATGATGGTACATCAAGAAGCTTTAGAAGCTAGTCTACAGTTGGTATTGATTTATTCAATTATGCCGGCAAATAATATGTTTCGATTTTAAACTATTACACACACTTTCCAGAGATTGATTTACTGGACAATGCCATGGCAAAGCATATAGTAACACGAATTAAACCACTATTTGCTAGACATGGGATTCCTGCAGTGGTAATGTCAGACAACGGTCCACAATATGCAGGCTATGAATTCACACGAGTTGCGAGCGACTATGGGTTCAAGCATATTACAGCGAGTCTTAGATACCACCCCCGAGCCAGAGGGGCTAGGAGAGAATGGCCTAAAAATAATAAAGAGGCTAGGCTACTAAATAAAAGCAAACAAATCTAATTCAGATCCTTACGTGGCATTGCTTAACTATAGGGCAACACCTTGAGACATCAGTTGTCTCCCGCAGAGATTCTGTTAAACAGAAAACTACAAACTAGACCACCTCGTCTTGTAGAAAATGATGTTGAGAATGGACATGATGTAAAAGGGTTGAAGAAAGCAGATAAAGACCAACAACAATGTACTATGACTGAAGGTTATGAGAAGTAGAGTTCTTACATCCTGCAGATGCTGGTTGTATATATGTTAGAAATTGTTGAGAACAGAAGACAATAGTTTCTCCTGCTTTGGCTCATAGGTCACTCCTGAAGGTCAGACTTACCACCGGAACAGGAGACATCTACAGTATGGTCCTGAAGAAAGGGAGCATAAGAAGGAAACATCAATGCCTGCAAGAAAAAGGAAAGTGGCGCATGCAACAGAACAGGAGACAGCTCAGCCGAGACAGTCCTGTTGTCATGCAGTTCAACCAAACTGCATAGACCTCAGAGACTTAAGGAGAATTGTTAAAATGGTCACAAGCCAAATTTAATTTTAATTTAAAAATTTAAAATTTTTAAATTTAAAATATTTAAAATTTAAATTTAATTTTAATGGTCACAAGCCAAATTTAATTGTATAGGAATTGTGTACGGTATTGATTATATAGATATATAATTTTGATTAATGTTGAATAGGATCTTTAATTGGAAAGGAGGAGATGTGAGGTTATGTCCTTTAAAAGGCTGTACCCCTCTTAGCTGAATAGATACATTAGGGGACGCTGCGAGCTGTTCTGATATAGCCAACTAACCAGCACAGTAACATCAGTCTCCTACGCAGAACCTACAAAGATTGACCCTTGAACGGTGTTTTAACCACATTCCCTTATCACATTATAGTCTTGCTAAAGGCCCATTTGCTATCGCAAAACACAATAGCACATTACAAGACAGTTTCATTACCTTTACTCTGCAAAACCGAACCAAGTTTTAATTGGTCCAGGGGACAAATCGCATTGTAACTGGGTCCCCCGTGATGGTAGATTTTAATAACCTTGATCTAAAGGTTGAGGTCCAGATCTTGAAGACACTTCAGCACAGGCATACGTTCACTATTATGAGTAGTCCCACTGAGTTAAATGAGTTCCTCAAGTGAGTAGAGCTGGGCATGTGTAACCCACACACCGTCTGGGTGTGGTGTTGTGTCCTATCTAGTGGCACCGAGACCACTAAGAGAGAGAGATAAATGAGTCTTCTCTACAACGTTAGCTAAGAGGAAGTTGGCTTTTAGCTCATGCTGTAGAGGCTCATACACTAAGCTCTGGAGGTCCCCGGTTCAATCCTGCTCTCTGACAACCGGGCTCTGTTAGCTTTATACATGCAGCTAAGTATTTGCTGGATCAGAACCCGGTTCGATAACCAAGCCTGAAATCAGATGAGTTTTGCTTGATTTCACGATTATCCTTGCACACTGCTCTCCATGTGTGATAGCCAGACCTAAGAGTTTGCACATTGCTACCTTGGCAAGATCTAAAAGAAGGTGATGAAACAGGATTCATTGTTGTGTTTACATTCTATAGTGCCAGTGATCAAATTCCGGTGTCACATAATGCCCATAATCTTAACGTTATCAGCACAATGCAACTATATTTACCTAAGCTACCCACTGCTACCCAGAAGCTGAGGGAGGAAGGGACTGGCCCAGTCGGATTACTACAAAGCCTAGTTCTGATCTTTATTATACCATCCACTACTGGGGCTTCATTGAGCTAGGTGTTGTACTTACGCATAGTAAGAGATGGTCCCACCTCCAAAGAGTTCAGAGTAAAAAAAAAAAAAAAAAAAGTGACTTACCCGAGGTCATGTAGTACATCAGTGGCAGAGCCAGGAAGCAAAACCAGGTCTCTGGATTCAATAGTCAGGGTCCTAGCTACTGGACCACATCATACTTCCTTCTACTCTATCCTGTTAGATCTATTTAGCAAACAGTGAAGAAAAAAACAACACTCCCCTGGTAATTTCCTTTCAATGTCTGTCTCTGCCTTATCTTATATTCGTTTCTTTCATCTCAGAAATGTCTCCTGTGAGTTTCAATTAGTTTTAAATCAAAGGTTGTTTATTAATACCATTAAAAACCTTGTTAAATATTTTATGCTTCAATTTAAAAGCAACGCACGCTCCATTAGCAGGATGGCTGGTGTCTGGAGATAGATTGAGCATATGGAATTTTCTATGCCACTTTTCAGATTGTAGCATGTCCCTGCCATGTCCCCAGCCAGCTCTGCAGCCAGAGGCCCATCCTCTCCCCATCCTTTGCTCTCATGGGGGAGTATCAGATACAAGGCCCCTGATCTCCCAACCCTGTGCATCGAGCTATGGTCCAGGGAGGTCTGATGCAGCCAGGCACAGGAGTGTGTGTGTATGGGGGGACTTTGCTGTATAGGCCCAGAGAACGAACTACCGGGGAAGTGCTCAGTGGATGTACAGGGTGTGGCTTCCCTACATGTGGAGAGGAAAGCATGGACTCTCCCCTTCCCGCATAGCATAACACCTCCATCCATACCTATATTACTTCCAAACTTGGGATCCAGGCAGCAGTGTGGAACCGATAGGCAGAGGGTATTCATGGGAAGGGCACGTAGCTGATTAAGAAGTGCACAGTGAATTGTTGTGGCCTCTGCGGACAGAGAGGGAAGAGAACAGGTCTCCTGTGCACTTGTTCTGCTCAGTTGGTTAGAAATCATAGCTGAAGTTACACTGGTGCACCTCTCACATTCAGAACCTCGGAATGGCATACTGGGTCAGACCAATGGTCCATCTAGCCCAATATCCTGTCTTCTGACAGTGGCCAATGCCAGGTGCCCCAGAGGGAATGAACAGAACAGGTCATCACCAAGTGATCCATCCCCTGTCACCCATAACCGGCTTCTGGCAAACAGAGGCTAGGCAGGGACACTTCAGAGGATGGCTTTACATCCCTGCCCATCCTGGCTAATAGCCATCGATAGACCTATCCTCCATGAACTTATCTAGTTCTTTTTTGAACCCTGTTATAGTTTAGGAGATATGTGATAATCTGTCCCCACACTAGCTAGCCTCCTAATCCCTTATGGTTAGAGATTGTTTTACCATGAAACATAGGGGTAATTAGAGCCAGGCAGTAGCCGGATTATCTGTTTAGCAGGAAATTCTGTGATTTTGACATTTTTTTCTGTTTCAAGATGGAATGAAAACAAAAAAAAAAAGATATTTCTCATGAAACGAAATTTAAAAAAAAAACTATTTCGGGTTGACTGAAACATCGATAAAATCCAAACATTTCATCAGGATTTTGACCTTTTAAAACTGTTTTAAAATGCTTTTTATTAAAAAAAAACAAGTTTAATTTAAAACATTCATTTAAAAATGGAACATAGAAATGGCCAGTTCTGAAAATGTCAAAATATTTCTGCATTAGCGACATGCTTTGGATGGGTTTTGTTTTGGGAGGTGGAGTTGAAACAACACGTTGCTAAACATTTCAGTGAAAATGGCCTTTTTGTCAAAAAAAAACCTATAGTTGAAAAATTTCAGGTGTAATATTCCTTCCAAAATTTATGTTAACGTTAACGATTCTAACGCTGCATATCCTTGTTACCCGTACGTGGAATCTCAGAAATATAGGGCTAGAAGTGACCCGAGAGCTCCAACCCCATTCTGAATCTTGCTAAGATTTTGACCTCAACAGGAGCCCTAAATCCCAATTCCTTCCTGGGCTAAGGCACCGACATGCTATCTGCTGTAAAGTGCTGAGGCTCACGGCTCAGTGTCACCTTCCACGTGGAGGTATTGGCCGTGTACCGTAAGGGCCCCAGAGTGATCTACTGCTCACACAAAGACACAGGGTTTCATGCTAGTCATCTCTAAGTCCTGCATCCCTGTATTAAAGAGACATGAGCCGTATTTCAGAACTCTGTGGGTTGTATTTTGGCCTTTGTGATGGGGTATACAAATCCCATATTGGACAACGAGGGGTTAAGGCACTGCTCTGGGCTAAGGTAGCTCCGCCCCACCTCACCCGGATGGCAGGCACAGGCTGGGGGAGGAGTTTAAAATGGGAACAGAACAGCTCACTTGTCGGTGGACCAGGGTAGAGAACAGACTGAGGAAAGGGCTGGCTGAAGACAGGAGCTTCCCAGGTGACCACGGCCTGAAGGCCCCTCCCTGAATGAAGGGAGGACCAGATTCTGATGCCCCCTGAGAGGGGGTCATTCTCCTCTATCTCTTATTAACTCCATTTATTTGCTTTAATTCCCCATGCCTTTTGTTCAGGGACTACCCCGGAAGGGGAGAGACTTTCAATTGACCTGGCTGGAGGGCAAGTCACCAGAAAAAGTGGGTCACTGAAGAGGCGGAGATACCCAGCAGGGAAAGAGATGCTACGCCATGCCCGGCCACAAGGAGGCGACAGCAGTGGGTCAACCCCTTCACAACCGCCTCCAGAATAGGTGCTGCTATCAGTTTTTCGACCTAAACAAGAAGCAGCCTCTTTATCTTCTACACGCTGGAAGGCTTCATAGAGTCATAGAATATCAGGGTTGGAAGGGACCTCAGGAGGTCATCTAGTCCAACCCCCTGCTCAAAGCAGGACCAATCCCAACTAAATCATCCCAGCCAGGGCTTCATCAAGCCTGACCTTAAAAACCCCTAAGGAAGGAGATTCCACCACCTCCCTAGGTAACCCATTCCAGTGCTTCACCATCCTCCCAGTGAAGAAGTTTTTCCTAATATTCAACCTAAACTTTCCCCACTGCAACTTGAGACCATTACTCCTTGTTCTGTCATCTGGTACCACTGAGAACAGTCTAGATCCATCCTCTTTGGAACCCCTTTCAGGTAGTTGAAAGCAGCTATCAAATCCCGCCTCATTCTTCTCTTCTGCAGACTAAATAATTCCAGTTCCCTCCGCCTCTCCTCATAAGTCATGTACTCCAGCCCCCTAATCATTTTTGTTGCCCTCTGCTGGACTCTTTCCAATTTTTCCACATCCTTCTTGTAGTGTAGGGCCCAAAACTGGACACAGTACTCCAGATGAGGCCTCACCAATACCAAATAGAGGGGAATGATCACGTCCCTCGATTTGCTGGCAATGCTCCTATTTATACAGCCCAAAATGCAGTTAGCCTTCTTGGCAACAAGGGCACACTGTTGATTCATATCCAGCTTCTTGTCCACTCTAACCCCTAGGTCCTTTTCTGCAGAACTGCTGCCTAGCCATTTGGTCCCTAGTCTGTAGCAGTGCACAGGATTCTTCCGTCCTAAGTGCAGGACTCTGCACTTGTCCTTGTTGAACCTCATCATATTTCTTTTGGCCCAATCCTCTAATTTGTCTAGGTCCCTCTATATCCTATCCCTACCCTCCAGTGTATCTACAACTCCTCCCAGTTTAGTGGCATCTGTAAACTTGCTGAGGGTGCAATCCATGCCATCCTCCAGATCATTAATGAAGATATTGAACAGAACCAGCCCCAGGACTGACTCTTGGGGCACTCCACTTGTTACTGACTACCAACTAGACATAAAGCCATTGATCACTACCCATTGAGCCCGACGATCTAGCCAGCTTTCTATCCACCTTATAGTCCATTCATCCAGCCCATACTTCTTTAACTTGCTAGCAAGAATACTGTGGAAGACCATATCAAAAGCTTTGCTAAAGTCAAGGAATAACACGTCCACTGCTTTCCCCTCATCCATAGAGACAGTTATCTCATCCTAGAAGGCAATTAGGTTAGTTAGGCATGACTTGCCCTTGGGGAATCCATGCTGACTGTTCCTGATCACTTTCTCTCCTCTAAGTGCATCAGAATTGATTCCTTGAGGACCTGCTCCATGATTTTGCCAGGGACTGAGGTGAGGCTGACTGGCCTGTAGTTCCCTGGATACTCCTTCTTCCCTTTTTTAAAGACGGGCACTACATTAGCCTTTTTCCAGTCATCCGGGACTTCCCCCAATCGCGATGAGTTTTCAAAGATAATGGCCAATGGCTCTGCAATCACATCTGCTCACTCCTTTAGCACCCTCAGATGCAGCGCATCCGGCCCCATGGACTTGTGCTTGTCCAGCTTTTCTAAATAGTCATGAACCACTTCTTTCTCCACAGAGGGCTGGTCACCTCCTCCCCATGCTGTGCTGCTCAGCGCAGTAGTCTGGGAGCTGACCTTGTTCATGAAGACAGAGGCAAAAAAAGTATTAAATACATTAGCTTTTTCCACATCCTCTGTCACTAGGTCGCCTCCCTCATTCAGTAAGGGGCCCACACTTTCCTTGACTTTCTTCTTGTTGCTAATATACCTGAAGAAACCCTTCTTGTTACTCTTAACATCTCTTGCTAGCTGCAACTCCAAGTGTGATTTGGCCTTCCTGATTTCACTCCTGCATGCCTGAGCAATATTTTTATACTCCTTCCTGGTCATTTGTCCAAGCTTCCACTTGTAAGCTTCTTTTTTGTGTTTAAGATCAGCAAGGATTTCATTGTTAAGCCAAGCTGGTCGCCTGCCATATTTACCATTCTTTCTACACATCGGGATGGTTTGTTCCTGCAACCTCAATAAGGATTCTTTAAAATACAGCCAGCTCTCCTGGACTCCTTTCCCCCTCACGCCCCCATTCCCTGCCCCCCGACACAGGACAAAATGTCACAAAGGCAATTAAATGATAGTTTCACTGGCCTTTCACAGGGTCCGTTCTAGTTCAGTTTAATTTAATTAGCAACTCTGGCTTCTCAGTTTACTCCACCTGCCTAGCCATAAAAGGTTCCAGTCCCACAGGCAACTTTTTTCTCATTTGCCAGGTAATTATCTGGAATAGGTTTGCTGTACAACACGCTACCGACCTCCCTGAGCATCCCGGGTTGATTAACCCCTTCAGTGCCTCTCTTCGGAGAAGGTTGGTTTAAGGGCACGCGTGTTAGTTCCAACCATTATTTACACTAGCTTAGGAGGCATCCAAAACTCTCCCTTCCGGTCAATGATTTCAAACATGCTGCGGGCTTTAGCGTCCTAGTGGGTGAGCACCTAGTGGAGATTGTCAGTGATTTCACCTGCCTCTGGTCCGTGGTGGATAACGTGGGCAGTATTGAGAGAGAACATGAAGCTAGCCCTGCTAAAGCATTGTCAGTAACCGGGCGCCTTACCATGAACGTCTTCTGCAAAGCGAACACCTTGGTAAGTAGAGAGGCGAATTTCAGTTCTGCTTTAAAAAAATCTTTTTGCAGCCCCAGTCCTGTGAAGTTGGAAGATGCAATAGATGACGTTGGGTCTCCGATGCCTTCGTGCCATGGGGCTTTCGCATCTTTCATCTATTCATCAAAAACAGCTCAAAGCAAATTAGTACCGGTTAGAATATAGGCTGATTTAAAAAAACACACATAACATTTTCCATGCAAGTTAATTACTGCTGACGATTAACCGTTCCCCAAATGGAAAGGGAGAATTAGCTGATGTCTGCCTGGACTGTCAAAAGTAATTGTGAAGCACATTCAATATGGTCCATTCGACAGGACACAGTAGTGGGAGTCAAGAAATCTGCGTTCTGTTACCAGCCCTCCCAATGACTAGCTGTGGGATCTGAGGCGGTTTATTTAAGACCTGATCCAAAGCCTATTGAAGTTCATAGGATTTTTTCCATTGATTCCAATGGGTTTGCGATCAGGGACTTAGTTCCTAGAACATCTATCTCTAATCTCGGGGATTTATATGGCCCCCATTATCATAATGTCTTTAATGTATTTATCCTCCCAACACCCCAGTGAATTAAGAAAGCGCTAATGTGTTTGCACAAAAAAAAAAAAAAACCCTTGCAAAAACAAGTTTGAATGAACAAATCTCTAAACATTACAATCTGTTCGCAGATGGTTTGCAAACAGAAAAATGGGCTTAATTCATCAATTCACAAAGGGTGGAGAGATGCCCGGCCAACTTACTAATTATTATTAATTATTATTATTATTATTAATATTTGTATTATAACTGCTCTCAGAAATCCCAACTACAATCAGCTCCCCATTGCACTAGGTGTTGTATAAATACGTACCGTCCCTGTGTCAAAGAGCTTACAGTATAAATAGAGACGGCAGCCTACTCCATTCCTCCCCCCAGCCTGCTTCTGCCTGCACCCTGCCTGCTCCATCCCTGACCCCCAACTTGCCTCTGACCCCTCACCCGGATCCTGCCTGGCCCTTTCTCAGCTCTGAGCCTCACCGCTCTCACTTCCAGTCAGGCTGCTCCCAGACCCTGCCCCAGAGCCAGCCTCCCTGCCTGGTGCTGTAGCGGCAGTTGGGAGGAGGAGTTGCAGGGAAAATCCTGCTCTGCCCCCTACAGCCCTGCTGGATACAAAGGATCCCAGCCAGGATGCATGAGGGTAGGCGGCGTAAATGCTCGAGTCTCACACAGGGCCGGCTCCAGGGTTTTTGCCGCCCCAAGCGGCGGGGGAGGGGGGAAAGCCGCGATCGGCGGCAGCTCAGCCGCACAGCTTTCTTCTTCGGCGACAGTTTGGTGGCAGGTCCTTCCCTCCAAGAGGGGAATGAAGGACCCGCCGCCGAAGAGCCCGACGTGCCGCCCCTTCCCCTGGGCTGCCCCAAGCACCTGCTTGCTAAGCTGGTGCCTGGAACCGGCCCTGGTCTCACATCCAATTCCGGATGCTTGGCAGGGCGGCTGTCGCTCCTAGGCTGAAGGCGTGTTCTGTGGGGATGGAGCATGCTCAGTGCAGTTGGTGCATAGGTTCTTTGTGGGGATGGAGCATGCTCACCGGAGATGGAATATTCTCAAGTTTTAGCTGCCAACCTCTGTATCACGCTCTACTGAGCAGGTGCAAATGGTGATTTTCAGAGGCTTTTAATTTGGCCAAATCTGGGTTGATTTTCATGGGAATGGCAATCGGCACCTCCCTAACTCCAGAATGACACCTCCCACCCACCCCACTGCCAAATTCAAGTCCCTGCTTTAGCTTCTGATTGAAATAATCGACATTTTTTTAACAAAAGAAAATATTTCCCCCAAACCTTGTTCTTGGAAATGGCTGAACCATTTCTGCTTAAACTTCTCAGAGAAAAGAAAAGAAAAGAAAAGAAAAGAAAAGAAAAGAAAAGAAAAGAAAAGAGGAGCACCCCAGCATGGAGAATTTCAGCTCCAAATGGTTAAAGTTCAGCAAAGTTACAAGCAACTGACAACAGGGACTTATAATGGAAAATGTTATGTAACCTTAATTACAGGCAGCGCCACTTCTACAAATGTTACTATTTGTCAACCTGGAGGGCTGGTCCCCATAATAACTGTACATCTACACCCCTAGCAATCTCTTGGTAACTCACCATTCCCACTGATGGCAGTTCTTTGTTTTCTTTCGTTCAGCCAAGCAACAGCTTTCCTCCCTTTCCATGACTCAAACATTCCAAGTCCCAGCCTGTCACTCTAGCAGCAGCCAAAGAAAAGAGAGGCCTCTGCTAACACACCCCACCAGGGACAATAATTTAGAGTGAACGAAATGCCTGCATTCTATTATCAGGCCGTGCCATCCCTGGAATGTCCCCCTTCCTCCGGGATTTCTTTGATACTCTGCAGTGATCTCTGTGTGACCACCAATGTCATGGCTCTTGTCTTTGCGAGCAGAAGGATGAGAAAGCAAACTTTGGTATTTGTTCAGGCCTGTCTGCTTACTGGGTGTACGTTGCACCAGTGAAGCCCTGCTTAACACAGGAGTAGCGCTTCTACTTCGGAAGTTTGCAGCAGTGGAACATCGATGTAGCTATGTAATCTGCTGGCCGGTGTGTGTTATGCATGCCTCTCTTTAGCCATGTTATTATCATTATTTATTATTTGTATTACCATAGCGCCTAGAACTTGCAGTCATGGACCAGGGTCCCCTTGTGCTCGAGGCAGAAGAAAAACACGGCCCCAACAGGCTTCTGCGGCTGGGACCATCTTTTTGTTCTGTCCAAAGTTTGCCATCCAAAGGGGACTTTTCAGTAAACCTAACTAGAGATTTTGATCATAGCTCGATCAATCCATCGAATCTATCTATCGATCGCAAAGTTTTATACGCTCATCTATCACTATGGTATCTGAGCATCTTCCATGACAAGTAAACACAAACCATTCCTTTCTCTTCCAGCCCTGCCAACAGGAATAAGCTGAAAATGATTATATGGGTTTGAATCACACATTCAACAGGTTTGCAAACCCACTCTACCCCATGCTCCAGAAAACGGGGAGTTTGTGGGATTCTCCAAAGGACAGTCTGAAGATAGTGAATGCTATTTGGGAGGTGGGAGGGAGGTTTGGGTGGGCTTTGTTGTCTACATATGCAAATTTGTAAATAGCTGATAGAGGAGGTGGATGGAGCTCAAAAATATGTAGCATCGATCCTGGATTTTGCAGGACCGATAAAACTTGTTGCATATTGCAAATGGCATCCGTATGCAGCTCTTTACATCGGCTCTTCGCAAGCTTCTTTCAGCTTATCTTATACTGGGCGAAAACATGTCTATCTGATATGCTCAGAGTTAGGGGCAAAACATGGTTGTACTCTCCCTGGAGCAGCCTGGGTGGGAGACTGTGATTCACTCAGCTGCGGATTGCTGGAGTATAAAAGATGCCCTGGGCATGCCCCCTGTCTCCCAGGGATGCCCCTCAGGCCAGAAGTGGGTGTGGTGTAGGAGTTGCTACACCCACACTCTGCCACTTCTCAAGGGAGAATCCTCAGTGATGTACCCCAGCAGAATGTGCAAAGGGGTGGTAGCAGAGCTGAGAATCCAGCCTGAAGGAGGCTAAGGAAGACTGAAAAAATGAGACAGTCAGACGATTGTACCTCAGGCAAATGCAATTTTAGTGTGCCTAAATTAGACACCCCAATTTACAAATTAATATCCTGCAAGAGGCCCTATATTCCATATTTAGTTACAATATAAACAGGACTCTCGGGATCAGGTGGGAGTGTATTAACAGCAATAACGCATATACGCCCCTTCTACATTCACATTTTGGGTTGAACTCCTCTGGGTTTTGGTTTGCAAAATCCCTTTGCATTTCCAAAAAAAAAAGAGGCTCCCACACTGTCTGAAACACTTTTCTATTACTGGAAGGAACATTGCTTTGTGGACGAAAGTGTTTGGGTGGTCAAATATAGATTATTCACCTTTGAGGGAACCAGGGTTGTTATTTTTTTGTCTGTTTCATAACAAATTAAATCTTCGAAGCTCTCTCCCACTGCTGTGAGCATGAATTCATGGGCTGTCTGGACTTTAATTGTGGGGTAAAATAAAACATTCTTCCTGGAAAAAGGGATGATGAGGTGAAGTAGTGGAGCCGGTTGACCAGAAAGGCAAACAAAATCAGCCATGGACATTTATTAACATTTAAAATAGTGTCTTGGAGAGTAATGGGTGTACGTGCGTGTTTGCGGGAGAGAGGGGTTTACATAATTGGCTGTTTGGGGGAGGGAATAGCATCCAGTCAGGTTGAACAAACAAGGCCAAGATGTAGCCTGTAATTTTCATAATGAGAGAATTTGGAACAGGAGACTTGGGATGGGAGGTAAACTACAAAAAGTGACAGCCTGCCAAGGAAACCGAAGAGATACATTTGGGGATACGATTCAGCTGACTGAATCAATCCTTTTTCACCGAACAGAAAAGAGTTTTGATTAGGGCCAGGCCAAAAAAAATGGGCAGCGGGGAGGTTTCTACGGAAAATTTTGACAAAAATGAAAACAATCCTGATTTTTCACGTGGACTTGTTTAGATCAAATTGGAATCCCTTGAATTTTCACCCCAAAGGTCACCTCAAATGTAACCCTTTATGAAGTTGAAAAAAGTTAATTTTACTTCTCTCTTCGTTGTTTTCTTCACTTCTGGCTGGAACTAGAAGCAGAAGATGGAGCAGAAAAGGGCGTGACCCATGCTATTATTGTTATGCTGGAAAGTGTTAATGGCTGTCAATAAGAGGGTCTTTGATCAATAGATAACCAACATTATTTATATCACTGTAACGCCTAAAGACCTAAACCAAGACACAATCCCTACCCTGAACAGTTAAAGGCTAGATTTTTGCCTCTTAAAAGCTTGAATGCTTTGGGGACAGACAGCTTCCCCCTAAAGCTTCCCAAACCAGAAGGCAAACAAGTCTCTCTCTCTCTCCCACCCCCCGCCATCTCAAATTTACTTATTTTAATAAATCTCGTGATTCTTAAGCAACTCTCGTGATTTCTGTGTGGGGAGGTGGGTCTGACTCATGAGCTGTGAACATGTGGGGTTGGCAACAGCCCGCACTCATGACTTGGCATGTCTCAAGTTTTGGGTGCCCACCCTGAGACACCTTAAAGCAGGAGTAGGCAACCTATGGCCCGCGTGCCGAAGGTGGCACATGAGCTGATTTTCAGTGGCACTCACACTGCCCAGATCCTGGCCACCAGTCCAGGGAGCTCTGCATTTTAATTTAATTTTAAATGAAGCTTCTTAAACATTTTAAAAACCTTATTTACTTTACATACAACAATAGTTTAGTTCTATATTATAGACTTATAGAAAGAGACCTTTTAAAAACCTTAAAATGTATTACTGGCACGCAAAACCTTAAATTAGAGTGAATAAATGAAGACTCGGCACTTCTGAAAGGTTGCTGACCCCTGCCTTAAAGGCACTTGATTTTCAGAGGTCCCGGGACCCAGCATTGTACGAAAAGCAGGCCCCTTTAAGATATTTCCATTTGGGCCCTGAAAACTGATGCCCCTTGCACTCCTCCCCCCACTACAGAAAAAAATCACTCATCAATTTGGAAAATCTTGGCCATAAATGCGCTGGTTTTATTTTGTTTGGTTGGGTTTGCAAAGTGCAATCCAATTACTCTAGTGTGAAAGCAGCGTGAGCATGAAGAACACACGCTTATATTTTTATTCTTAATGTGCTTCTCTGCTCGTTTGTTTCCTCAGGCCCGATGAACTGAAACGTGAAGAATGAGTCCCTGCAAACTGTGCCTTACCCATGGGTAAATAGAGTTTTTTTTTCCTTTTCCAGAGTGACAGTGTTGCATGCTACTGTTAACAATTATCTGGTGAGGCTGGCATTTCATTATACTTGCCTACACTTCTTAACGAGAGTGTCATATTCAAAACTGAGTCTGAGAAGATGCTGACGGAATAACCCTTTGCTTCCTCATTCTGTCTGATTTCCCTTATTCTCCTCCTCAATCTTTCTGCTTGTTTCCCTCCACTCTCTTGTCTTTCTTTCTTTCTTCTCCAGCCCATCCCCAGCTACCTCAGTCTGCCCTCTTATCTATCTATCTATCTATCTATCTATCTATCTATCTATCTATCTATCTATCTATCTATCTATCTATCTATCTATCTACGGTTTATGCTGCTGTCCATCACTGCAGTATCTGAATGCCTTCCACGTAGATCAGCAATAGCCAAATCCCACATGCACTTCTAGCTCTCCTTCGTTCTCTTTGGATTAAGGAATTGGCTTCTCCTCTGTTAATCTTTCCACTCCTTTAAAGGTGCGAGTTGCTCTTCTTTACACTCCCTCTGCTCTGCCGACAGCTTTCCGGGGCCCCCCAAAATGCAGCTTTCCAGGCCCGGTCTCAGTGGGCTCTACGAAACTCCCACATCTGCACCCAGGGGGGAGTCTTCTCCTGCAGAAGAGGAGAGGTCTACCTTTGCCACATGCTAACCCTTCCTCTTCCCCAGCCCTATAGAAGCCTCTCCGTGAGGACGCTGTAGGCAAGCCAGCTGGGCTTCTACAGAGTCTCCTCACCTGCCAATCCCCTGAGGTGTGAAACTTGTGCTGGTTTCCCTTCTGTGTTGTGCAATCCCCCGCTACACCCCTCTAGGGGTGCTTGGGACAGGGAAGCCCTGGACAGCCCCGCTCCAGCTGTCCACTGACTGAACAGCAGAGCAGATGCAATGAACATCTGTGCCTCCTATCTTCTTTGGATCCCTCGATGTTTGTGCGAATCCTGGGGATTTCCTCCATCTCCTTCCAGTGACCCACATGCTGGGGAAAATGGGTTCCACAGAGAGGCTAGCACTTCTCTGTTTAGTAAGGCATCTGCATATGCAACTCACCACCTCACTGTCCTTTTCTGTGCTATTACAAAAACAACGAGGAGTCCAGTGACCATTTAAAGACTAACAGATTTATTTGGGCATAAGCTTTTGTGGGTAAAAAAACCTCACTTCTTCAGCTGCATGGAGTGAAAGTTACAGATGCAGGCATTATATAATTATATAGTGAGGTTTTTTTACCCACGAAAGTTTATGCCTAGTCTTTAAGGTGCCACCGGACTCCTTGTTGTTTTTGTGGATACAGGCTAACACGGCTAGCCCCTGATACTTGACACATTATAAAGGGTCATTTAATTTGCTCTCCTTTGAGGCTCTTTGGACACTGGTAATTCCCAGGGCACGTCTTCCCACTGACTATTGATACGGATTGTCATTTGCAACCCATCTCTCCATCGCTGTACTAGGTCTCTGCCCTCGCTGGGGTTTGCAGCACTTCCCAGTTTATTACAATCTGTGAATGTTTATTCTTGTGATTGTCATTGGCTCTTGCGGTCCATTAATGACGATGTTAAATAAGTCTGAACTCCACACTGATCCCTGAGTTATTCCACGAGCCACCTTTCCACAGCTTTGTAACACTGATTATGATTCATCACCCTCTACTCTTTGCTAGCAGCGCTTCAGTGAACGCTCTCTCTACTTGGCTGTCCATAGCCAGGCTGATTTTAATGTTGCAAGAAAGATTTCATGAGACATTTTCTCACATGCTTTATTAGCATCCAGATATGTTATGTCCACTGCATTCACTTTAATTTGATCATTCTGTTAAAAAGACCTCAAGGGCCTGAGTCTCTGTTGCCGTAGGCTTCCCCTAGCCACTTACTCTGGTGCAAAGTGAGGACAAAACGCCACCAATTCAGAATGGGAGCATTTCACACCCATTTTTGCACT
The DNA here is from genome assembly GCF_013100865.1 of Trachemys scripta elegans. NCBI lineage: Eukaryota > Metazoa > Chordata > Testudines > Emydidae > Trachemys > Trachemys scripta. The sequence goes on along the minus strand of NC_048299.1, from coordinate 4,515,809 downwards.
AGTGTAATTGCAGGACAATGAAGAATCAAGCCTATGTTTGTCTGGTCTTTATAAATTCATGGTCCTAATAGCTTTTAGTTTCCAACCCCTAGTCTGTATTAATTATGATGGTCCATGTACATCCCTGGTGTAAGTGGGTGTAATTCCATTTCCATCAGTGGAGCTGCACTTTTTTATACTAGGATTGAATTTGACCTAAAGTTTCTAACAAAAAAAAAAAAGTTAAAGTTTGTTTGTTTGTTTGTTTGTTTGTTTGAAAAAAACTATTAGTGTGTTTGGAAGAATGGAGACAAAAGAGAAGCCAATCTGATTCTTGAGCATAGGGCATCTCTGTGTGCGTATGTGTGTGAAAGAAAGAGAGAGACATAGCTGTGAGGGCTGGTGGGATTGGAGTCACCAGATCTGTTTGAGTTTATGAAAAAAATTCTTTCTTTCTTTCTCTGCTGCCCATCACCATAGTTCCTTCTACATTAGGCTGTCAATATTGAGATCCCTAGCAAATGTCACATAGTATCTGGTTCTTCTCCATTTCTGAGTTATGGAAACTCTGCTTATTTATGTACTGAATCATGGCCTGAATTCTCACCTCAGTCATTCCACACAACCACAATGACGGCTGTAGGGTTTCCCAGTTATAACTGAGAGCGGCATTTGACCCGTAAAGTGCTGATCCAGTTAGAAAACTATGTGCAAATGTATGACTATGTAAAAATGACACCTTCTTACTCAATCCCCCTTGAGCACCTTCAAGTGACATCTGCTTTATGGCCATTGATGTTTGACCTGCTGAACTTAAGGACATAGACAACTACCTTAAACTAATCCACCACCACTTACTCCTCCAGCAGCACCCCACATGCTGGCTGGATGTCCCAGGCTTTCCAAGACCTTTTCCATTCAAGGCACTGTGTTATTGATCTCGGAAAACACCCCCCTTCTCTTTACAAGGCAAAATCAATGTGCTGATAATAATGGCAGTGGTGCTGATCAGGAAATAGTTGGCTTTTTCCCCTGACATTTTTCAGGTTTTCATTGAAAGCCCCCAAACAGGAAAAGGAATTTTGGCATGTGAAAATTGAAAGTTTTCCGTTCAAAACTGAAAGATTTTGGATTTTGGGAACCGAAAATGAAACCATTTTTGGTTTTGGATGAAATCCTGAATATTTTGTCAGGGCAGGAGGGATAGCTCAGTGGTTTGAGCATTGGTCTGCTAAACCCAGGGTTGAGAGCTCAGTCCTTGAGGGGGCCATTTAGGGATCTGGGGCAAAAATCTGCCTGGGGATTGGTCCTGCTCTGAGCAGGGGGGTTGGACTAGATGACCTCCTGAGGTCCCTTCCAATCCTGATAGTCTATAATTCCATGAAAAATATTGCATAACATCTTTTTTGTGGCAGAAGTTTCAACCAGCTCAATGCGGATGCATTTTCATTTCCACTTTATCACTTTTATAGTCATCGGCCCAAATCCTATCCTAGTTCAACTCCCTGATTGTCACAATGGACATACACTGCCCACAGCCCCAGAATAAGTTAGCGCTACCTATTGTGAGAATCAGGGAATTGAACTGGGTTCGAATCTGGGAAGATGACTGTATAACTGGACAGTGGACTGTACAGTGGATGAGAAGCTGGATATGAGTCAGCAGTGGGCCCTCATTGCCAAGAAGGCCAATGGCAAATTGGGCTGTATTAGTAGGAACATTGGCAGCAGATCGAGGGAAGTGTTTATTCCTCTCTATTCGACACCAATGAGGCCACATCTGGAGTATTGCGTCCAGTTTTTGTCCCCCCACTACAGAAGGGATGTGGACAAATTGAAGAGAGTCCAGCGGACGGCAATGAAAATGATTAGGGGACTGGAGCACATGACTTACGAGGAGAGGCTGAGGGAACTGGGGTTATTTAGTCTGCAGAAGAGAAGAGTGATGAGGGATTTGATAGCAGCCTTCAACTACCTGAAGGGGGGTTCCAAAGAGGATGGAGCTCGGCTGTTCTCAGTGGTAGCAGATGACAGAACAAGAAGCAATGGTCTCTAGTTGCAGTGGGGGAGTCCAGGTTGGATATTAGGAAACACTTTTCACTAGGAGGGTGGTGGAGCACTGGAATGGGTTACCTAGGGAGGTGGTGGAATCTCCTTCCTTAGAGGTTTTTAAGGCCCGGCTTGACAAAGCCCTGGCTGGGATGATTTAGTTGGTGTTGGTCCTGCTTTGAGCAGGGGGTTGGACTAGATGACGTCCTGAGGTCCCTTCCAACCCTGATATTCTATGATTCTATGATAAAAGTGGTAATGTGGAAATGACTATACATCCGCAAAAATCTTTAATTCCAGTTATCTTCACAATGCTGCAGCCCCGTTTCCCCATCGCCCCCTGAGACAGCTGCTCCCATCAGGGATGCTGTTGTCACTGGGGCCCATGATAAAACTTTTGGGAGATGAAGCATTCCTGGCAGAAGAGATTAGAATGACCGCAAGATTCATTGCATTCAGAATACAACGCTTAACCCACCTTTTTTGCTGCAGTTGAGGAACAAATTATACAGAGACCCCCAAATCCTCAGCGGGTGGCCCTCCATGTAGAACCAGCTGAACTCAGGCATAGCAGAAAGCAGCGTCCTTTCCAGACAAAACTTTATGTGAGTCTAATGCTGTATATGGCATGTAGATGCTATGGTAATGAGCACGTTATAAATACCCAAGATACCCAGTTATCTGGCATTGTAGTCTTACATTCAGCATAAACAACCTGACAAGGTACGAAATGACGGATTGTACTTGAAGGGTGCCAGATGCCACCTTGTGTCTTTCTGTGGCTGGATTCTTGACTCTGCTGGCATTCTCATATGTGTCTCCAGTCCAATAACAGCTCCGCCAGCTCATGAGAGCTGGCAGGCTGGGCTCTGAATAATGAACCTTCCCAGCAGTAAAAGAAGCAGTAAAAAAGGTTGGAAGGAAACTTCGGAGAAATGCTCCTCCCTGCTGACAGAGGAGGAAGTGTTGCTTTAAACAGCAAGGCTCCAGTCCAAGACAACACTTAAAGACAAACTTCACATTGGGCGTGTGAGTGATCCATTGACTTTAAATGCTTGGTTGGATTGGGGCTTGATGGAGTCTCACGTCGAGGATTCAGCAAACACTATAGGTCAGCACTATAGATGCCAGGTTAGACCAATGAGAGAACTGCAAACACAGTCACATGTGGGACCGACAAGGTTGTCTATGACCACTGCAGGCTGTTTGCCCTATTGAGATTTTTCACATGAAGTGTTAATGGGCCTTGCTTCAAAGTGGTTAATGGCAACATGACAAATCTGCTGCCACGTTGTTCTGTCTTGGGCTGTTGCTTCCCAGCTGCAGGAGTCAACCTGACATGCTCTTAAGTTTGACTTCAGTGTGTCTTTATATTGTTTGTGCTGGCTATCAGGAGAACGGGTGCCTTGCTTTTACAGATCATAAAAATATGGCCTTGGTTATCCTTGAGTTGGCCATATGAATGAGATGCCCAGACCAATGCAGCTGAGCAGTGCCAGACATCCGACAACAATTAAGGATTTCAGTATTGGGAATCTTGTCCTGCCATGTGCCCTGTGAACAGACCTAAGGCCGATCAAGTGTCCTAAAGTGGTGGTGATATGTTGTCCATGTCTTACAACCATATAGAAGCATTGGAAGCATGACTGCCTGATAGCCATTTAGCTGTGTTGGCAGACCCTGGTCGGCGGCGGGTGGGATTGAACCGGGGACTTCAGTGCATGAGCGTCTACCGCATGAGCTAAAAGTCAGCTGGCTATTAGCTAAGGCTGTAGAGCAAACTCATTAATCTCTCTCTCTTTAAGTGGTCTCGGTGCCACTAGAGGGGGACAAAACACCACACCCAGGACGTGCGTGGGTTACACGTATACTGATGTCCCCGTCATTCCATAGCTGGTGTGACAGCATTCTAAAGGCAGAGCTGGCTTTACAGGCCAAATGTAATACCCACTGAAGCCAATGCAAAGATTTCGATTGACTTGAGCGAGCATTGGATCAGGCCCTTAAACACTGAACAGAAGTGCAGTGATTGCCCCTCAGGTTTGCACCTTTGTAATAAATCACAAACCCACAGATGTTAGGGATGGAGAAGAGGTATCAGAGACTGGAGATGGGGTTAGGATGTTTTAGGACCATCAACCAAGCCCCCCTGGTTACCTTACAAACCTAGCAAAACAGACAATTACCACTTGCTGTAGCAGACAAAACCACTGCTAACTCTGAGTTCAGATCCAAGGAACAGGTTTATTTCAGCATAAGTACAGAATGCTACACCCTAATGATCAATTGAGGGTGACCAGCCAATGGCCTGGTGGCATGAAAAGCTGTACACAAATAAAGGTAAAGTCTTATTTCTTAATAAATTTCTTTATACCCAAGATGATGCCCTACTTTTATCAACACCCCCTCCCCTAATTCCTTTCTAATAATAACTAATAATGTTTGTGACCAAATATGAAATTCTGCATTACACACTAGATGATACAACATGTTCATTTACTTATTAGCAATAAAAAATACTAGTAATCTTATCTAAGACCTGGACTTTCCTTGTTTCCCCTGATTGTGTTTTCATTGTTCTGTATCCAAGTCAGGGACATTCCAAAAACTGAATAATAGGCTAGCTCATTAGCCAAGAAGGCTTTGTTTGCACTCCTTCCCAAAAAGTTTATTCAAAGGCCTTATTAGCCAAACTAAAAACTAGGCTGAGATTATATTGCTTATACGTTTGCGCATGTATTACTAGCCAACATATAACCCCTTACATACACGTAGGGTTTTACCATCTGATACGAGGTAAGTTCAGCTTCACCTCTTTACAGGCCTTAGTACAAGCACTCTACCCCCTTACTGTCAGTTCGGGATTGTTCCTCACCACCTCATTTCCAAGTGCTTCGCTAAACTGAATGGTCCCATCAACAGGGTTCTTCTCTTGGAAGATTATTCTACAGCCTAATCAAGCTCACCATTAGGAAGGTTGTCCTGAAATGCTTCTGTATTTTGTCTTGTCCTCATTTCACCCCTTTGCTCGATGACATCCCCTTTGTGCTCTTGAAGTGTGTGTTGCCGGTTACCAGACTCTCCCTCATCGCCTGAGCTGTGGCTTGGCCATTGTAGTGTGTTCAAGTCTTTGGGGCTGAGATTTTCCAATGAGACTAAGGGAGTTAGGCACCCACTGTTCGCTGATTTTCAATGGGACCTGGACACTCATCTCCCTTAAGCCCTTTGGAAACGCCAACCTTAACCTCTCCCTCCACCTTCCGAATCAGTTTCCTGGCTCTTCTGTTAATAATCCTGTCTGGTTTGCTGACAAGGCCCATTTTGCTGCCCCACTATTGCAATTCACTTGGTGGCTGCCAAAACACAGGCAATAGAAATAAAACCTGGTCCTTTCTCCCATGCCTAGCGGGGAGCCCTATAAAGAATCCCTCATTACTAAGGCCACAGCTGGCAGCGATTGTCTTTAATAATCCCTTTTCCTGAGCTGCATTATGACTGGCGAGCGAGCGCTGTTCAAGATTTGAAATCCCCCGCTAAATAACACACACCAGCGAAACATCTTTTATTTATGCAACTGTTACCCATCTGTAAGGAGACCGCAGGAGCGTCAATGCAATCCCTCTAATCACAGCATCCTGGGGTGTAATTGCCTATAAATTTAGATGTAAAAAGACTAAAATGATGAGCACATCCATCGGCCGCCAAGCCCCGCTACTGTTTATACTTCCTTTATAACAAAGGAGGACACGTCTTCTTGGGTCACTTTACTCTGTGAGAGTTTCTGGTAAAGGATAAACATCAGAATTCAATATCCTAACGAACTGTGGAACAATAGCAGTCAAACATGGCATAATGGGGGGAGGAAAGATTTTTGAAATACAGACACCAGTTCAACTTGTAAAAAGATGGCTGAGAAGCACCGAGGACAATCATTCTCCATGGAGATAAATTCTCTGCTGGCACAAGTCCATGGATGTCCATGAACGTTCATCGGCAAAGAACTTGTCCTTTGGAGTCTCCATCAAAGAAACTTTACGGCTGGGGACCAATTGGCTAACCAGCAGTTCTGCAGAAAAGGATCTGGGGATTACAGTGGCCGAGAAGCTGGATATGAGTCAGCAGTGGGCCCTTGTTGCCAAGAAGGCCAGTGGCATATTGGGCTGTATTAGTAGGACCATTGCCAGCAGATTGAGGGAAGTGATTGTTCCCCTCTATTTGGCACTGGTGGAGGCCAGATCTGGAGTATTGTGTCCTGTTTTGGTCCCCCCCACTACAGAAGGGATGTGGACAAATTGGAGAGAGTCCAGCGGACGGCAACAAACATTATTAGGGGGCTGGGGCACATGACTTACAAGGAGAGGCTGAGGGAACTGGGGTTATTTAGTCTGCAGAAGAGAAGAGTGAGGAGGGGATTTGATAGCAGCCTTCAACTACCTGAAGGGGGGGTTCCAAAGAGGATGGAGCTCGGCTGTTCTCAGTGGTGGCAGATGATAGAACAAGGAGCAATGGTCTCAAGTTGCAGTGGGGGAAGTCTAGGTTGGATATTAGGAAACACTATTTCATTAGGAGGGTGGTGAAGCCCTGGAATGGGTTACCTAGGGAGATGGTGGAATCTCCATCCTTAGAGGTTTTTAAGGCCCGGCTTGACAAAGGCCTGGCTGGGATGATTTAGTTGGTGTTGATCCTGCTTTGAGCAGGAGGTTGGACTAGATGACCCCCTGAGGTCTCTTCCAACCCTAATATTCTATGATTCTATGTGAATTGCTTTTGGGGCTGGTCAAAGGTGCTGGTTTATTTAGTCTTAGAGGAAGGATATAGTCCAATTCTCACTCATCCCTCCAGAAAAAAGGCCTCACCTCAGGAAAAGCAAAAAGATCATCTCCTCAGAAAACAGACTGGGGCCAACTAAAAGCAAAAGCAAAAGCCAAAGTTGCATTAGGAAAGGCCACTGGGGGTACACTGAGCAAAGAACCCCAGGCTGTTCAAAGGCGCTGGCCTGTTTAAGCCTCGTGTGTGGGAGGTTTCTGCTAAAAAAAGACGGTCCCTTCAACAAAAGGTAGAGGCCACAAAAATAAGGATCAACTAAATTGTGGGAGACAAAGAATAAACAATGAGGTGCAGGAGTGGGATGATGGGAAGGAAGGCTGTCCAGTGGTGCTAGCCTGGGACCTAGCTTCACTTCCCTGACTTCCTTCGAGACCTTGGGCAAGTCGCCGAATTTCTCTGTGCCTCGGCTCTCCATCAATACAATGGAGATAATAGCACTGCATGACCTCTGAGGGATGTCGTGAGGATAAATGTGTTACAGATTGTGAGGTACTGTGAAGGGAGAGATGTAGGCTGTGAGGGGGCCACTAATAGGAAGCAGGCTTGGCTGGACAGGAACAAGCGGGACTTCCATAAAGCCAGGGAGCAGATAGCAGAAGGGGGCTGCAGAAGGGGGCTGCACTCTTTCCCTGGGTGAAGGGAGGTGAGTTGGGACAATAGAGGCTAGTCCACTGTTACTCTCTGAGAGGAGGGAGTAGGGAGGCTGGCAAACCCAAAGAGGAGGGAAGCCAGGAAGGTAGGAGAAGGCTCAGGGGAATAGCAGGAAGGAATAGGAATGCAGACCTTGGCTGCTGACTGGAAGGCCCCTGAGCTGGAACTTGGAGTATAGGATGGGCCCGGGTTCTCCTACTAGCCAATGGGGACATGTCACAGACCAGGCAAAGGACAGTGGACTCCCTGGGACAATTTGTTCCGGAAAGACTTTGTTACTCACCCCCCCCCCCCCCCCCCGGGGGGGGGACCATGTAGTGACCTGGCCAGGGGGGGCGAGTCACGAAAGGGAGGCTGCAGTTCCTGTAGCGAGAGGGGTACGTAGGTTGTGAGGACGACGGGAGAGACACCACCAGGGGAGGGAGCAAAGCCTGGCAGAGCTAATCCCCAGGATGGCCAGGAGGCAGTGCCACGAGCCGTGAGTGCTCCGTCACAGGGGCTCAGGTCCTATGGGAATGGGGGCCAGATAAGTAGTAAAAAAGAAGAAGGGTTTTAAAACAAGGGATCCATAGAGGGGACACCAAGAGGAAAATCCCGACAGCTCAAAACTGCTGGCCTATTCAATGACTGGGATTGGTGGGCAGATGGGAGAGGCCACAGGATCCAGCAATCAACCTGGGAGGAGAAAGAATGAAAAAACCCAAACAGATAGAGTGGGTCGCAGAAATGGGAGTAGAGGCACCATGCAAGTAACCCTGGACAGGCCAAAGGTGCTAGGTTAAGAGCCGGGGAGCCTGAAATCCTTGTTTCTGTAACAACAGGCACAGCAGTGGCAGGAGCAGGGTGTGAAAAGCAGCCAGAAGAAGCCATTTGCATTGCACAAAAAAAGCTATTCTGGATCCTATGAAGCTGAAGAACTACGTCACCTGTTTTGAAGAGCTGCCCCTTGCTGAGTGCCATCCTTACGACACGAGACTTGAGGAGCTCGATCGATTCAGCTAATCAAAAGGAAGGTTGAGAGATGACGTGATCTAGGTCCTTACACACGGAAAGCACATCTGAGGTTTTTGGGGGCCACTGCTTGAAAGGCATAGCAGGATCCAACGGCTGGAAGTTGAAGTTAGACAAATTCAGCTTGGAAATAAAAGGGAATTTCCGAGCCGTGAGGGGAATTGAACATTGGAACGGCTTGCCAGCGTTGGTGGTGATGGACTCCCCGCCACTTGACATTAGATATCTTTCTAAAGCACATGCTTTAATGCAATTTCTGGGGGGAAATCTACAGTCTGTGTTATATGATTATAGTGGTCCCTTCTGGCCTTTGAGTCTATAAAATCTATGAAATCTACTGGCATCTTATCTGTTAACTAACAATTTACATCTATAAAACCATAGAGCATTCCTGTAACACAGGGAAAGCTTCCCCGACACCGAGTGGGAAACCATTTCACACCCAGCTCTCCTTACACATCTTGACCAGGCCCATCTTGCTTAGCAAAGGAGATCTGACACATCCACAACGTTAGGTGATACGACTGCACATGGTTTTAATACCATATGAGAATCTTAACCTGTAGGGTAGGGGAGTTGGGTAGAATCTCTTTAAATAGTTTGTGAGCCCTCTAATTTAGGTTTTAGGGAATATTTGTTCAGGACAATACAAGAGCAATCCCATCAAGAAGGAAGGACGGTTCGCATGCCTGTGTTACAGTCATATATTCCTGTGAAAGGGACGGGCCCTCATTTGCAGCTAGAAGCATCATCCTTGCTAAAATATCCACCAGGAAGCAAACATCCTGCTCAAACAAATCATGCATTTAGCTCACTGCTCAAAATAAACATGGCTGAAATCATTGATTCAACTGGCACGCTCTGCTAGGGTGACATTGGATCCACACCAGCTCCGCCTTGCTCCACAGTAGTTGCAACAGATGTCACGGCACATATGGGCCAGGTGCTTCACTGCCATAATCAGCAGAGCTCCACTGAAGTCAATGGAGGCAGCCGTTGGGTGGAAATCAGAAGATGTCCAGTGGCACCAATGGGGGCAGATCGTTAGCTGGTGTAAACTTGTGTTGCTCCAAGTCAATGCCGCAGTTTTCCCCACTCTCTTCCTCCAAAAGACTCTGGAAGGCCCATTTGTACTGTGAAGCGTTCAGCACCATGCCCTGCTCTGGGATCAGTCTGTGCTCTACAGCTTTGTATTCCACCACATCCTGCCTGCAGGTGGACATTAACCCCTGTGCAGAATTGCCAGCGCAACGTCTATGCTCCCCTTCAGGCTTCAAAATAGGGCTCCGGCCTCTATCCCTCCCCAACCTTTTTATTAATTATTATTAGTTTATCGTCGGGCCTAGGAGCCCCAGTTATGCACCAGGACCCCATTATACGGCTAGGCACTGTACAAACAGATCAAAAAGCCAGTCCCTACTTTTCACCCAATGCACAGTCAACCTGTGGAACTCCTTGCTAGAGGATGTTGTGAAGGCCAAGACTATAACAGGGTTCAAAAAAGAACTGGATACATTCATGGAGGCTAGGTCTTGTAGGCCCCTGGCCCCTGTCCCAGCTCTTGCCACATTGGTATAACTCAGAAGTAACTAATTGACGCTAAGGGAATAACACGGCGGTGCAACTGGACTCAAGAGATTCAGACGAGCCCTAAGGTGCTTAGACTGAACCGATCCGAACCTCCAACGCTTGTGATCATCCTCCCTCACCAACTAAGAAGAGAGGAGATCCTTAAGCAACAGCTCATCGGGTTGATCTTGATCTGACATCCCCTGAAGCTGATGAAAAGACTCCCACTGGCTTCATTTGGCATCGGGTCTGGGCCACAGTACGTTCGACAGAGCTAGCAGGTGAGCTGCAGCCCAAGTGGTACGGCCTTGGGGAAGAACGTAACTGCGCCACTAGCATCTGGCCCTGGCTTCCCTTTTTATTTTTGGCTGCTTTTAATTAAATGCTCAGATCCTTCCGGCTGCATTGGACCTTTTCTGCTATTTCCACATTAAAAGAATGCTTCCTCTGTATTTAATTCATTAAACCCAGGAATACAAACTATTTTTTTTTAAGCCCAGACATTCCTCATTTTATTATATTCCCACATTTCTGAACTACTGCTTACAGGGCCCCAGCTGCCGTCGCGGTCGGCAACGTGGGCCACACGGTTTGGCGAGGAGCTCGGCTTGTAAAAATGTCCCTGGCCTCTTAGACAGAGCGGCACAGTTCTTTCCCACCCCCCCACTTCCCCTTAGAAAGTTGGTGCAAAGGACGCTTTGCAAAGAGATTTGGGGCCACGTCCTTAGCTGGCGTGAAGCGGCGTAGCTCCTTTGAAGTCAGTGGAGCTCCTCTGAGTTACACCAGCTGAGGATCTGTCCTTCCATCACTAGGGGAAATCTATGGAGTGAATTTTCTTGGCTTATGAGGTTGTTTTTGTTTCGTTTTGTTAATTTAGTTTTGATGTAGATGTTGGGCCATCGTGTCCCCAGGCCCTTCCAAGGCGTGTCCAGCCCAGGTCAGGCTAGAGGGTGCCAGGGTGCCCTTTTATGCCTGTCCACCCGATCCTGGCCTGTCTGGGTCCAAAGCCAGTACCCTAAAACTTGTTCTAATGTATTCTGGCAGTATAGTATACTAAGGTGCAGGGACCACCCCATAGTTATGACTTCTTTTCCATGCACCACTCCCCCAGGGGCTGGAAGCAGGTGTTTCATAGGAGCTATATTTGGACAGGGCTCTGTTGCCTTCAGATCAGGGCCCTAGGGAGAGGAAATCCTCCCGTGGCCTGCTCTGTGCCACATAGCTACAGCGCTGGTGCGGGCTTTGGGCTGGATTGAGTGGGGTTTTCATTGCACATGCACAGAGAGTTGGGAGTTTAGGCTCCATTTATACACGGTGCCCCTATGATCCTAGCATATGAGCACCTCACCCTTGCATGGATGCATGTCTCCTCACAGCTATCCTGTGAGGTTGGGCAGTGCTATTACCCCAGTTTTACAGAGGGGGAACTGAGGCACAGAGAGACAAACTGGCTTGCCAAGGTCACGACAGGATTTGAACCCAGGACTCCCATGCACTAGGATCACGCCCTAACCACAGGAACATGGTTCCTTTTTTTACAATGCTGACAGTAGGGTGACCAGACAGCGAATGTGAAAAATCGGGATGGGGGTGGGGGGTAATAGGAGCCTATATAAGAAAAAGACCCAAAAATTGGAACATCTGGTCACCCTAGCTGGCAGCCAGCACTTCATGAATTCTCAGACAGCTGCCCGGGGCAGGACTCAAACTCAGTACGCAGCTGGCGATGCAGTTCAGTGGTCAGAGCAGATCACCTGGAGCCCCCCCCCCCAGTCACTCTGGGGGTACGGCTACCCTTCTCAGCTCATGGAGCCATAGCTAGCACTGAGTGAACCAGGACACTAAACCAGAGCATTACAGCTGTATCACAAGCGGCTAGCTGCCTGAGGGCAGGCCTAGCATCTAGGATGGGCCCATGTGCGGAAGGTGACCCCCTCATGCCACTGTGGCTACACTCTACATGGAGCACGTTAGCTCTGCGACAACTAGTGCGCACATTCCCTATGATTCTATGATGTCTCTTCGGGCTGAGAATGACATCCCCAGCTCGACGTGTAGACAGATCCACCGTGAGATTGTTAGCAAGGAGGCCAATTGGAGCGGTAACTTCCGTGACGCGTTCACTTGAGAACTAGGAATTAGACTGAGACCACTAACCCGCTGCATGTGGGACACTGAAGAGCTGTGATCTGGCAGTGGTTATTGGCCACTACTGACTGAGGGTGAATTTGAATTCGTGACCTCAAGTTTTAAGAGATCCCGATCCTGCTTTCAACCTCCTGGGCCACCCAAGCCAGGTCCACACTAAAAAGTTAGGTCCACCCAGCTACATTGCTCAGGGGGTGTGAAAAACTCATAGCCCTGAGTGATGGAGTTAAGCCGACCTCCTGCAGTGTGGACAGCGCGAGGTCAAAGGAAGAATTCTGTCAACCTAGCTACCGCCTCCTGTCACTGTAGTGAGTGTCCCCACTGCAGCATCTCTAGGGAAGACGTAGCCCTAGTCTGTCGTCTGCAGCCAGGATCTTGAGAAATAAACCTCTTCTTTTAATGCAAGTGTCCCCAGCAACGAACAAGGGAAGGAAACAACAATTGAAGGGTTTTCAAGCAGATTTTCTTCAAAAATTCTCAGGAGGTATCAGCGCCTCCTTAATTACTTAACAGCAGACAGGCCATAATTTTCATTGCTCATACAATTATGCAAGGGCATCGTCCTGAAAAATGTAAGCCTCTGTATTCTTCTGTCCTTTATGGAGATTTTCACCTATAAGAAATTAACAATGAGCGTCTCCCCCCCCAAATTCTCATTTGATAATAAGATCCATTCTGCGGAAAAGAGATGCTGAAAGTTGTGGAAGAATTAGGCAGCTAGAGATGCAGTCATCTGATTGCTCTGAGTTGCTCACTTTCTCATCAGCTGAATTTGCTGGGGCATCAGACCTGCTGTTTCAATACATTTATCTATGGTGTCACCGTCTACCTGATGGACAAAGGACAGGTTTGTGGTCAATGCACTGGGTCGACATCTAGGTTCATTTCCCACTCATGTGTGCAAGAGAGGTGATCTTGTGATTACAGCCCAGGCCTGGGCCTACAGAGCTCTAGCTTCAATTCCCAGTTTGACTCCAGACTTCCTGTGTGACTGCGGAGAAGCCATTTAATGTCTGTGCCTCAGTTTCCCAATCCCCCAAAATAGGGGCTATGATATTCCCCTCACTCATTGGGATATCAAATGCCATACTGACGGGGGCTATCTAAATAACAAGACTCAAAATTAGAGCTGTCAAGCGATTAAAAAAATTAATCGCGATTAATCGCATTATTAAACAATAATAGAATACCATTTATTTAAATATTTTTGGATGTTTTCTACATTTTCAAATATATTAATTTTAATTACAACACAGAATACAAAGTGTACAGTGCTCACTTTATATTTATTTTTGATTACAAGTATTTGCACTGTAAAACAACAAAAGAAATAGTATTTTTCAATTCACCTAATACAAGTACTGCAGTGCAATCTCTATCATGAAAGTTGAACTTAGAAATGTAGAATTATGTACCAAAAAAAACTTAATTAAAAAATAAAACAATGTAAAATTTTAGAGCCTGAAAGTCCACTCAGTCCTACTTCTTGTTCAGCCAATCGCTCAGACAAACAAGTTTGTTTACATTTGCAGGAGATAATGCTGCCTGCTTCTTGTTTACAATGTCACCGGAAAGTGAGAACAGACGTTCTCATGGCACTGGTGTAGCCGGCATTACAAGATATTTACGTGCCAGATGCGCTAAAGATTCATATGTCCCTTCATACTTCAACCACCATTCCAGAGGACATGCATCCATGCTGATGACGGGTTCTGCTCCATAACAATCCAAAGCAGTGCGGACTGACCCATCTTCATTTTCATTATCTGAGTCAGATGCCACCAGCAGAAGGTTGATTTTCTTTTTTGGTGGTTCAGGTTCTGGAGTTTCCGCATCGGAGTGTTGCTCTTTTAAGACTTCTGAAAGCAAGCTCCACACCTCGTCCCTCTCAGATTTTGGAAGGGTCGAGTGCTGTAGCTATCTTTAGAAATCTCACATTGGTACCTTCTTTGTGTTTTGTGAAATCTATATTGAAAGTGTTCTTAAAATGAACAACATGTGCTGGGTCATCATCTGAGACTGCTATAACATGAAATATATGGCAGAAAGTGGGTAAAACAGAGCAGGAGACATACAATTCTCCCCCCAAGGAGTACAGTCACAAATTTAACTAACACATTATTTTTTTAATGAACGTCACCAGCATGGAAGCATGTCCTGTGGAATGGTGGCCAAAGCATGAAGAGGCATACGAATGTTTAGCATATCTGGCACGTAAATACCTTGCAATGCCTGCTACAAAAGTGCCATGCAAATGCCTGTTCTCACTTTCTGGTGACATTGTAAATAAGAAGAGGGCAGAGAGGGATCATTTCATCCACTGTTGAAGTCCTGGAACGAAATAGCAACATTGTACTGGCATTAGAGAAGAATTCCATCACCCGCTGCAGGGAAGGCTTTGATAGCATGTAGGGAAACATTTATATTGGAATTGGGCCAATATTACCTTTGCCCTTGCATAAAGCGACATAATGGCCTTGATTGTCTGCTGCAGTACATGGGTGCTTTGCACCCCAGAAGATTCATCTGCTGGAGGATTGCCTCAGTGTATGGGAATCCCCAGCTGGCACCGAGTCACCGTAGAAAGTCGTACAGCCCCCTCACCTCTAGCTTTCCATTGCTGGGGGCATGACCAGCGAAAGGGGTCTCTGACAAGAGCATTCAGCTGCTAGAATGGACTTTATAGGCATTTGGATATTTATGCAGCCTTCAGGATGTTCTAATTTATGCCAAGGGGCCAGCCTGGCTGATACCAGACACCTCTGTGTTCTTGGGGAACCAGGGTGCAGTATCCAGCCTGACTCATGAAAGAAACCCCCCCACCCCCAGCCTCTGCTTAAACTAAAACCCATCAGAGGACAAAACTTGCAGAGAGCAGTGAAGGGCGTTGGGAGACACACCTAGACCCCTCCTGACAAGGGTGACAAGATGAAGACATCTCCATTAGCATACAGAATGGAGAGCAGAGACAACTTCCCTAGCCTCATCTGCATGAGAGATGGGACACGGAGACATCTCAATTTACATACAGAATGGAGAACAGAGAACCGCACTGAATTCAGGGACCAGAAAAAGCAGGGAAGCACTGCATCATGGGAATCTTTGCTCCAGATGCTAATGAACCTACACCTGCACACACACCCAGCTCAGCAGTTATCAGACCAATTCTAGTAATGAATCCTTAATTGATATCCAAATACTGAAGCAGCCTAGTTGCATTGTGAGCTCCCTGGAAGAAAACACCACCCATAGCCAAGAGTGATCAGCTCCTATTGTCTAGTCTAAAGAAAACCCTTGAGTCATCAGCTTACCTATAAACAAATCTAGTGTTCTCCCTTCAACCATTGTAATTTCTCTACAAAAATCCCTACTTACCCTCTAGTCAGGGTTCTGATGCTTCGATCCAAACTAGGCATCAGTTCCACTGGAACTCCATCATCTCCTGACTGATCGTGCTGGGGGCTCTGCCTGCCTCTTGCCCTCAGGACCCTCAGCTACCACCATCATCTGGGAACCCCGACCAGTTCAAGCTTCAGGGAGCGGTGAGATCCCCTTCTCTTTCTCTCTCTCTTTGTTTTCCTGTCTACCTTAGGTATTAGCCTTTAATCATGTATGTTATCTTGGTTTAGCCCTCCTTGTGTAGTTATCACTATTATTCAATAAATAACTTCTATGGTTAAGTTGGTTGCTTCTCTCTCTCTTGCTGAACTTTACTCGTTTGTGTTTTTAGCTTCCCCTCATTCACTCTACAACAACGCTTCTTTTACCTAAGCTAAAGATCCCTGCAGCGCCCAAAATACTGTGCCAGTACAATTGTGTTGGGGGAGTGGGGATAGGGACATGCTGAATCTGGGACGCAGAAGGGTAACAGCTTGAAAGTGCTGCTTGACCCAGTCCATGGAGCCCAGGGGCATATAAGGAGAAGCAGTTTGAAAGTGCTGCTTCCTCCAGCCCAGTGAGTCCAGAGACATATAAGGGGTCAGCTTGACAGTGCTGATTGACCCGGTCGGCTCAGACTTGCTCTGTTAATATATAGAATCATAGAATCATAGAATATCAGGGTTGGAAGGGACCTCAAGAGGTCATCTAGTCCAACCCCGTGCTCAAAGCAGGACCAATTCCCAGCTAAATCATCCCAGCCAGGGCTTTGTCAAGCCGGGCCTTAAAAACCTCTAAGGAAGGAGACTCCACCACCTCCCTAGGTAACGCATTCCAGTGTTTCACCACCCTCCTAGTGAAATAGTTTTTCCTGATATCCAACCTGGACCTCCCCCATTGCAACTTGAGACCATTGCTCCTTGTTCTGTCGCCTGCCACCACTGAGAACAGCCGAGCTCCATCCTCTTTGGAACCCCCCTTCAGGTAGTTGAAGGCTGCTATCAAATCCCCCCTCATTCTTCTCTTCTGGAGACTAAACAATCCCAGTTCCCTCAGCCTCTCCTCATAAGTCATGTGCTCCAGACCCCTAATCATTTTTGTTGCCCTCCGCTGGACTCTTTCCAATTTTTCTACATCCTTCTTGTAGTGTGGGGCCCAAAACTGGACACAGTATTCCAGATGAGGCCTCACCAATGTCGAATAAAGGGGAACAATCACGTTCCTCGATCTGCTGGCAATGCCCCTACTTATACAGCCCAAAATGCCGTTAGCCTTCTTGGCAACAAGAGCACACTGTTGACTCATATCCAGCTTCTCGTCCACTGTGACCCCTACGTCCTTTTCTGCAGAACTGCTACCTAGCCATTCGGTCCCTAGTCTGTAGCAATGCATGGGATTCTTCCGTCCTAAGTGCAGGACTCTGCACTTGTCCTTGTTGAACCTCATCAGGTTTTTTTCGGCCCAATCCTCTAATTTGTCTAGGGTGTTCATCCAGTTGTGGGGCTGGAGTAACCCAGCCCTAGGGAACCTAGGTCCTGCAGGATAACTCCATTGGGAGGGGACTTGCAGAAGGGAGAAGTAGAGCTCCATATGAAAACACAAGTGACACAAGCAGTACATAGATAGGATCACAGAATCCCCTTCCCCAGAAAAGTAACCCGAATAAATGAGCGTACTCCAAAGTAAGGGGCAAATCTGGTAACATGGCTTAAAATCATCTTTCACGCCCACACTGCCAATTTACGCCAAGCATGCCTTTCCCCATTCTGGCCCAGTACCTTTAAAGATCCATAATTACTACATCCCATTGACAAGAAGCCCGATGGGCCTGATCCAACGTCTGTTGAAGACAACAGAAAGACTTCCATTGACTTCTATGGGCATTGAATCAAGGCTTGTAGCTATAGCATGCCAAGACAGGGATTGAGGGAGGTGTCATACCACTACAAACGCCGTCCTTCCCTATCCCCAAGGCATTATTTCACTGGGAGGGTGGTGAAGCACTGGAATGCATTACCTAGGGAGGTGATGGAATTTCCTTTCTTAGAGGTTTTTAAGGCCCGACTTGACAAAGCCCTGGCTGGGATGATTTAGTTGGTGTTGGTCCTGCTTTGAGTAGGGAGATGGACTAGATGACCTCCTGAGGTCTCTTCCAACCCTAATCTTCTATGATTCCTTGAAGATTCCCCATCAGAGCATAACAAACCAGACATCCCTTCGCCTTGTGAGCTCACACTCCCAAGCGGTAGAGCTGCGGCATCATGTAATCTGAAACATTGGCTAGGGAGTTAAGATTTAATTGGACATTCTTCTTTCATCTGGTTTCACTAGCATTTTATTTCCAGCATGCTCCTCAACATGCTTATTTGAAAGCGATTACTTTCAACGACTGCTTAATCGACGACATCCTCATTTTCATCCATGCATCACAACAATCCAATGTAATGAATTGCTGGCAATTTTTGATCCGAGCAAGGAAGCAAAGGAAAATTACGCTCCCATTACAATACCACATAACTGGCTCTGGGTTTGTATCAATCAAATGTTTAATGTTAAGTAACCAATTAAGAGTGAGGCGGCAAACATGGAATCATATTGTTTAAAAAATAGTCCTCAGTCTGGTTCTTTGATTTACTTACTGCGGCTTCAGGCTTAGAGTGAATCATTCCCTCTACTGCTCCCCCAGGAGAGGTATTCCAAATTTCTGTTCTGCGTGTGTTATTTTCAGAATCTAATTACCTCCCTGATAAGTTTTAAAGAAATCAAACCAAAAAAAGAAATGATAGTCACAACATGGGGCAGGGCATGAATGATAAAGAATGAAGACTGAGGACTCAGATTTAATGCTGTGAAAATAATAGATGGAAGAAGAAACCATGTCCCATTAATTGTTTTGTTTTGCTTTCCTCCAGTTTACCCCCAATTCATTATAATTATTTTTACTACAGTGGTGCCCCTGGTGCTAGGGGCTGTACAAATGTAGAGCAAGAGACAGTCCCTGCCCCAAAGAGCTTACAATCTAAATAGACAAGAGAAAACACAACTGAAGCAACTTGATGAAGGTCGTTCAATGAGTCAGCGAGAAGCGCAGGAGTGGAACACATGTTCCTTGGCGCCTAGTCTAATAGCCGAATCTCTGGACCATAGTACTTTCTGTTTTTCGGTGTCTTCTCAGTCAAACTCGCCACCCACAACCAAACTCTATTTGGACTTTCGTCGGCCTTCTCTTCACCTTTACCTCTCTCTGACCACACATGTTACTCAGAAAAGGCCCTCCTGTATCTTTTCCAAGGTGCTACCTGGCACACCAAGTTTATGTCATGACTACTTGAGCCACTGTATAAACCTTGCAGCTTCTTGCGTCAAAGACAGATAACTTGGAAGTAATTACAGAAGAGCCAATTGCCATGAAACTCGAACAAAAGCAAACCTCTGGCTGGAACGTCAAACAGCTACCCCTCCCTGTTGCCAATGGGAGAGAATGATAGATTCCACACAGAAAGTAGCCGTTCCCTCTGGGCAAAGGGCAGAAAGAATAACAGGCCTTAGTTCTGATTACGTGGTGGTCAAGGTGCCTGAAAAATATCTACATAACACCTGTCACCATTGGAGTGGCATCAGTGGTGAATTACGGCTATGAAGTTTGCTGGAATAGAGAACATAAGAACATAAGAACGGCCGTACCGGGTCAGACCAAGGGTCCATCCAGCCCAGTATCCTGTCTTCCAACAGTGGCCAATGCCAGGTGCCCAAGAGGGAGTGAACCTAACAGGTAATGATCAAGTGATCTCTCTCCTGCCATCCATCTCCACCCTCTGACAAACAGAGACTAGGGACACCATTCCTTACTCATCCTGGCTAATAGCCATTAATGGACTTAACCTCCATGAATTTATCCAGTTCTCCTTTAAACCCTATTATAGTCCTAGCCTTCAGAACCTCCTCAGGCAAGGAGTTCCACAAGTTGACTGTGCGCTGTGTGAAGAAGAACTTCCTTTTATTTGTTTTAAAACTGCTGCCCATCAATTTCATTTGGTGGCCCCTAGTTCTTATATTATGGGAACAAGTAAATAACTTTTCTTTATTCACTTTCTCCATATCACTCATGATTTTATACACCTCTACTATATCCCCCCTTAGTCTCCTCTTTTCCAAGCTGAAAAGTCCTAGCCTCTTTAATCTCTCCTCATATGGGACCCGTTCCAAACCCCTAATCATTTTAGTTGTCCTTCTCTGAACCTTTTCTAATGCCAGTATAGGAAATAAATAGGTCCAGAGGTTCTGGTTAATTTGGGGTAAACATGCAAAAGTTTTGATGCTTAATCTATTTAGCTGTTATCTATCTACAATGTTGATCTATTTATCAATAGCATCAAACTATCTGTCTATGCTACCCATTTAATCTATCTATCTATCTATCTATCTATCTATCTATCTATCTATCTGCAAGTCCCCAGTGACTCTGACATCAGTTTCTAACAGTGCAGGCCATCTTGTTTTGTTTGCTGTTGAGCGGAATGCATCTGCAGGGGTCTTGCAGGTGCCCTTTGAAAAACAGAGCTTATCACCTTCATTTTATTGATGAGTAAACTGAATCAGATGCTGGTTAGGAAACACCCACGGCCCGGCATGGAGTGGATGACTCAGGAAGAGAACACATAAAATACTAGATGATGCTCCCATTGTAGAGTTCGTCTCCATTCCAATTACCCTTGATCTCTTTCAGCACCAAGCAAACGTTGACATCCCGATCTGTCTTTCTGCACTCCTCACAGCATTCCCTGCTCAGATTAGCTCTCCGGCAGACCATTACCTTGTGCATTGTCCAAAGAGAGGCTTTTATTTACTTAGCAGCTGAAGTTTGAAGAGCTTAAGGCAAAATATGAGCGTTGGTGGGAGTCATCCAGCCATACCCTTCCCATGGCTCTATTAAGCGGAGTATTTATCCTGTTGGCTCTTGGTGAGTAAATGGATCTAGGTGCTCAATCCAGTATGACCTGCAATTTATATAAACGAGAGGGTAAAAGCAGAAACAGAGAATAAAAGCCTGTTTTGTCCTTTGCTACATATGGGCCCGATTCCGTACTCCTTACTCAGGCAAAACTACCTGTTGATTGCAGGATGATGAGTGTCTTAGCTTGTCTATCAATCTATCCTCATCACTGTAGTATCTGAGTACGCCGCTGTCATGAATACATCTCTCCTGACAAGAGCCCTGCGAGGTATTCGTTCCATGTTGCAGATGGGGAACTGAGGCACAGAGAGATTAAATGACTGAACGCTGGTCTCCTTAGCCCCAGTCTAGTGGTTCATCCTGCCCCCCGCCCCCAATAACATGTTTCACGTGACTTGTAAGGAGCGCAGTATCTTGCCTTGGCTGGCCACTGGCAGAGGGATCGTGGCCTGCTTCGCGTGGCTTGTTTCTCAGTGGTGATCTTCAAGATACTTCCAAAGGCAAAACCCTGAGGGCCAGGATGTCCCTGGCACTTGCATGGAAGAGAGGAGGCACAAGAAGCCTTCTGCGCCTACGTCTGATCCTCAGAGGAACATGCCTCTTGTGTCCTGGGGTGAAATCCAGGTCAAAGGAGTTGGGGAAAGACAGGAAGGGGGATGGCCCAATGGCCCACCCATCCCTGTGCACCCAAGCATCTCTTGATGTTCCCCGAAGCTTACACCTTAGAACTTACACCTGAAGCTCAGGGTGAGTTTCCCTGGCCGGGGGAAGTGCATAAGCCACACATACTCAGTGTGGTGCTCTGTCCCTCCTAGTAGTGCTTGGGCCACTTATTGACAATGAAGCCACTGCGCCTTGGCTTGCAGAGCTGGGCCTTTTAGCTCAGGCAGTAGAGGTTCATGCTTTAAGACTCAGAGGTTCCCAGGTTTGATCCCCACTGCCAACAATCAAAGACATGGCCTAACATAGGCATGTTGCTAAATACCACTGTGTGCCCCCCCCAGGAATTAGGTCAACCATAATGCTTAAAATGATGTCTACTCCCGCTAAAATAGTGCCTTAGATGGACTAAGCCACTCCTGTGGAGTCGGCATCCAGCCTACCCTGATCTTGTTTTCTCTGTGCTGCACCTTTACGTTTGTGTCTGTGGCAGTGGCTGCCATTTTGTGCGGCAGAGGTGAGGCAGGATGTTCCGGCAGCGTGTTTCAGAGGAGAAACACATGCTGCTCCCTCCTGAGGATTTGACTTTGGGTCGTTCATTGTTTTGTTATTCTCGCTTCCCCTAAAATAAAAACTGTTCAGGCTGGAAGTGCCTGTCTGCTCTTAGTGAATAGATGAGCCATCCATCTCATGGCAACAGTTACAAAACTTTAGGGAAAACCAGATGATGGTAGAAATTACATGGACATTTAGAAAGCCATGTATGCTATTATGGTGGAGTCCACCTGGATCTATGGTGATTTACTCCAGCTGGATCCAGTCATGATGTTTATCTGAAACTCAGCCTAACTCATTGGGTTGGCTTGAAATATTGGACTGAATCCTTTTTTTTTTGTGCATGATCTCCAGTACTTTTGGCTTCTGATTAGGCCATAATTGTAGAGGTAGCTATGGTGAAAACGAAGGGGATAAATATTTCCAATCTGGAGTAAAGATTTGGTGGTGGGTCTTATTTTATCCCAAGCAGTCTGCCCATACATAGATAATTTCCAGGCTAACTTTTGGTGAGACTCAGTCAAGAGATCACTGAAGCATCCATAACATTGCTGATTTCAGGAAAGATGGGCAGAGACCTTTAAAATTAGTATTGACAAAGCAGTGGAAAATATACCATAGGACAAAACCCTGCTTTGGCCCTGAGCAATGGATTATATGCCATTTCTGCAGGAGGTCTTTTCTATCATTAATGTCTATGACTTGATGCTATTCTTGGCTGCCCTCCTGTAGGCTGCTAAAGACTAGCTCCAAGTAGATGCAGAAGTCTTTGTTTACTGAAAATGCAATTGCTTCTCATTTCACAGAGCCTGTTGTCGCGGAGTCTGATGGAATGGGATAAATCTGTTGGCAATCATACACCAATTCCTCGGGTTGGATCCTCAGACACAAACCAAAAGCTGGATTTCCTCAGCTCCCTCCAGAGAATCAGTTCTTCAGCTGACTAAATCCATCATAAAATTGGAACATAATCATTGGAATCCACAATCAGAATGTGGGCTTGTTTAATATTGTGTAACGTCTTTACCGTTAATGACCTAATGCCTCTAAAATGTTTCAGATTCCTGTGTTATTTTTCTTGTCAGATTATAAATGTGGCTCATATTTTCCTGGTTCTGAAAGATGACTGTATATTTCATGCCCTGGTCTCTGAATGCTAATGGCTGATGGATAGAGGCTCATAGTCAACAAATCAGCTAGGCTAGAGCCTCTCCTCCAGGCATAGGTGCCGACTCCATAGGTGCTCCGGGGCTGGAGCACCCATGGGGAAAAATTGGTGGGTGCTCTGCTGTTTCGCGTGGCAAGCCTGGGAGAGAGGGGGCAGGAGGGGGAATGCGGCGCACTTGGAGGAGGAGGTGGGGACGGGGTGGGGCTTTGGGGAGGAGTCCAATAGGGGCAGAGAGGGGCGGAGTTAGGGCGGGGACTTTGAAGCTGGGGTGGAGTCAGGGCGGGGCTGGGCCAGGGCCGGGGCACGAGCACCCACCGGCGCAGAAAAAAGTTGGTGCCTGTGCCTCCAGGAGACTATAAGTCTGATATGAGCTGGCCTTCTACTTCCTGTCTTCACATCCTACTGCTGGTTGCTTCACCTGCTAGAGGAAAATTGCAAGCCATGGACTTTCACTTGATGAGCTTGTTGCCAACCACCTGGTCTGCCAGCTCGTAGCTCTCTTGCCAAGATTCAGCTAGGACAAGTACTCACGGCAACATTGCAGCTGAAAAAAAGGTGCATTTGGAATTATAGGCCCCTTTATAAAGGAAGGGGGAAGGAGAAGCTAATTTTTAGACAGACACCTTGTTATAAGTCTCAGAATAACCTCTAAAGGTCTCACTGGGAGGTCAGTTCGTCTTATATAAAACATCCAATAACCCGGATATATATCCTAAAGTCCTTGATGGAAAGATCAAGATAGCAGGCTCTACCATGAGATTTCTGGGGTTTCTTTTTCTTTTCAAGAGTAGCCAGTCTTGGGGTGTTTCTGCTTCTGAACAATACCGTATCCAGCCTTGCCTCTGAATGTCTTAAAGAACAGCAAAAATTCTAACTACATAAAGGCAAAGAGATCTCTTCCATTCCCCGCCATCAAAATTGAACTTCCTCTGGGATGGATTATTGGTAGCTATTATAAATGGCACCAGCAATTATTGTTAAATCAGATTTAGGTAAGTAAAGACGAATTTCTTATCCAATAGGGGAATTTGAATAGGTTAAATACATATACATGTGTCATAACTATAAAGGGAAGGGTAATAGCTGTCCTGTGTACAGTACTATACAAATCCCTCCTGGCCAGAGACTCCAAAATCCTTTTCCCTGTAAAGGGTTAAGAAGCTCAGGTAACCTGGCTGGCATCTGACCTAAAGGACCAATAAGGGGACAAGATACTTTCAAATCTGGGGGGGGGGAAGGCTGTTGTTTTGTGTTCTTTGTTTTGGGAGTGTGTTCGCTCTCGGGACTGAGAGGGACCAGACATCAATCCAGGTTCTCCACATCTTTCTAAGCAAGTCTCTCCTATTTCAAACTTGTAAGTAAATAGCCAGGCAAGGCGTGTTAGTTTTCCTTTGTTTTTCTCAACTTGTAAATGTACCTTTTACTAGAGTGTTTATCTTTGTTTGCTGTACTTTGAACCTGAGACTAGAGGGGAGTCCTCTGAGCTCTTTAAGTTTGATTACGCTGTAAGGTTAATTTCCATACTGATTTTACAGAGATGATTTTTACCTTTTTCTTTAATTAAAAACCTTCTTTTTAAGAACCTGATTGATTTTTCCTTGTTCAAGATCCAAGGGGTGGATCCTGATTCACCAGGAGTTGGTGGGAGGAAGGAGGGGGGATGGTTAATTTCTCCCTGTTGTAGATCCCAGGGGGGGTTGGAACTGATTCACCAGGAGTTGGTGGGAGGAAGGAGGGGAATGGTTAATTTCCCCTTGTTTTAAATCCAAGGGGTTTGGATTTGTTTTCACCAGGAAATGGGTGAAGGTTTTTCAAGGCTTCCCAGGGAGGGAATCCATTGAAATGGTGGCAGCCGAACCAGAGCTAAGCTGGTAGTTAAGCTTAGAAGTTTTCATGCAGGCCCCTACATTTGTACCCTAAAGTTCAAAGTGGGGATCCAGCCCTGACAACATGTATGGGAATTTGGTCAGGATAATGGATAAGAGGCTGGTACCTTTGCAAAACATGCCATGAGATCTTTACTGACGCTGGATTGGGACCTCAGTGTGATGTCTCATCTCAAACACAGCACCTCCTGCCTCCGAGCACCATCTAGTACCAGGCCACAAGGTATTAGTTCTGCACTGTCTCAAAGGAGAAGTGTGCCACTTTTGCAATCACCATCATCATTTCTAGCAGCACTCTGGGTTGTCATTGGAGGTCTCCCATCCAAGTTCTGGCCAAGCCCAAAGCTGCTTGGCTTGTGAAATAAAACAAGAGCTGCAAAACCACTTCAGGAGTCCTATTTCATTACATAGCTGGCCTCCCATGTTGATACATTGCTATGAATGGTATTACCAATTTAAGCAACAAATTATTAAAACATAATAAAACCTAACCTCACTTGTAAATACTACCGGCCACAAAAGACCCACAAAGGAGTGTCTGTGATCCCAGCAGGCTCCTATGATTTTGTTATGATTCTGTTCCATCATATGATTCATAGCCCACAGGGCTAGAAGAGATCATCAAGTCTGATATCATGCCTAGCACCGGCTAGAGAACCTCAGTTATTGATTCCCGCATTGAGTCCAATGACTTTTTCAAAAGAGAGGAAAGTCCTTTGCTCTGTGACATCCTGGCCCCATTGTTACATGGCCAGTTTGTGGGTTAGGCCCCTGATTCCAATCCATCTGTGGGGATCAACGTGTATTACGCTGTGATGGGCTGACTTTGACTGAATGCAGTGCTATGGCTCGTGGGGAAACAATTGTCATATTTGTGTACATTGCTACCCCTGGGTCATGTTCAGCCCTCAGATAAACATGCAAACCACTCCCATGAAGTCACCGTGTAACCGAAGGCAGAATATGGCCCAGTGCAAGTGGCTTGGTACAGCTCCAGCTCACCTCAGTCCAAAATGGGAAGTGGCTGTTGGAGAAGTTGTTGTCCGCCATGAAGAACCTGCATAGGGCCTGGAGCCAAAAGAAGGCGAATTTATATACAAAAGTACGGATGCATCAGACCTATTACTTCAGATCCTCTTACGTGGATCTTAAGTTGCAGTGGGGAAGATCTAGGTTGGATATTAGGAAACATTATTTCACTAGTTGGGGGGTGAAGCACTGGAATGGGTTACCTAGGGAGGTGGTGGAATCTTTATCCTTGGAGGTTTTCAAGGCCCGGCTTGACAAAGTCCTGGCTGGGATGATTTAGTTGGTGTTGGTCCTGCTTTGAGCAGGAGCTTGGACTAGATACCTCCTGAGGTCTCTTCCAACCCTAATCTTCTATGATTCTATGTGGATCTGAAACACAGACCTTGCTTAAACAAGACATCAGGGGGCTGGAGGCATTTCATGTGTTACCTAAGGTGACTATTGGGCATAAGACGCTTTGATTTGATCAGTAATAGGGATGTATTATTGAGAACTGGCTTCGAGAGGGCTGAAGTCCTCATTGGTCACTGCAAGCTGGCACTTTTTGGTCATATCATAGAATCATAGAATAGAATCATAGAATATCAGGGTTGGAAGGGACCTCAAGAGGTCATCTAGTCCAACCCCCTGCTCAAAGCAGGACCAATTCCCAACTAAATCATCCCAGCCAGGGCTTTGTCAAGCCGGGCCTTAAAAACCTCCAAAGAAGGAGACTCCACCACCTCCCTAGGTAACGCATTCCAGTGCTTCACCACCCTCCTAGTGAAATAGTGTTTCCTAATATCCAACCTGGACCTCCCCCACTGCAACTTGAGACCATTGCTCCTTGTTCTGTCAACAATAGCCCGACTGGGAAATAAAGTCCCCACGCATTAAGTTCTGAAGGTCAGACTTGAGGTCAGGAGGGGACACTGCCTGGCCATCCGCTGGTGATGGCCACATGGTCGTCCGTGGATGCACCAGGTCAATAATAACCCAGTGGAGCTTTTAGAGGCCTGTAATGAGGCCATGCTTTGTGGCCATGGACATTGTCATGGACTCTGGCTGTCTAAGCACATTATTGTTGATGCTGTTGGAGAAGAAGCTGGAGCCTTTCCCTTCGCACTGCTGTAGGATAAAGACCAAGAGGAGAGTATGTGCCCTGTGGGATTTAATAGGGAGAAGCAGACCCTCCATGATTCCCTCTGGAACCCTGCAGCTGGGGGCAGCGTTACTGCAGAGTCAATGGGTGTGGAAGGGGAAATCTACAGTGAATGTGGGGAAGAATCAGAGTGGGATAGGCAGCCAGCTAGTCTCCTCACCAGGGCACTGCCAGCAGCTACACCCCCAGCCCTTAGGAGACAGCACTAGATAAGAGGCAAGGAGAAGACTCTGGGTTGTGGCAAAGGGTCAGGCTGCTGGTGGGATATGAGTAGGGCCCTACCAAATTCACGGCACATTTTGATCAATGTAAAGGATGTCAGAATGGTATTTATCGTATGGTATTGCCACCTCTCAGAACTGGGCCCTCAGTCAGCAGCCGCCACTCTCCAGCCGCCCAGCTCTGAAGGCAGCAGCACGGAAGTAAGGGTGGCCTGGTCTGGTATTGCCACCCTTACTTTTGCACTGCTGCTGGCGGGGTACTGCCTTCACAGCTGGCCAACAGTCACCGCCCTCTGGCTGCCCAGCTCTGAAGGCAGCGCAGAAGTAAGGATGGCAATACCATGAACCCCCTAAAATAACTTTGCAACCCCCACACAAACCCCTTTCGAGTCAGGACCTGCAATTTGAGAAACGTTGGTCTCCTCCATGAAATCTGTATAGTAGAGGGTAAAAGTACAAAAAACCCCAAACAGATTTCATGGGAGGAGACCAGATTTCATGGCCTGTGACACATTTTTCACAGCCGTGAATTTGGTAGGGCCCTAGATATGGGCGGTATTCAAGGTGAAGGCTCTGAATATCATGCAAATCAAAGGATCCATGAATCTGGAGACCAGCCTCTTCTGCCATCATATTTTACCCTTCTGCTGGTGAGTGCAAGTGATATTTAAAAAGTCTTTATAAATGCCTGTCTCCTCTTCCCCTTTGGGCCTGATTCTGATGCCCTTTCTCTGGCTGAGTAGGCTCCTACTCTGCAAGTGGATATTATTCTTCATATCACATTAGCAACAGAACCCCCTCGCTAAGACCAGGACCTACTCGTGCCAGGTTCCTTACATACACTGTGGTAAAGACACTTCCTGCCATGCAGCACTCACAGCTGAAATAGGGTACGTCCATACTACCCGCCGTATTGGCGGGTAGCGATCGATTTATCGGGGATCGATATATCGTGTCTCGTTAAGACGCGATATATCGATCCCCGAACGCGTTCCCCGTCGACTCCGGAACTCCACCGGAAGCGGTGTCGACAGGGGAGCCGCGGCCGTCGATCCCACGCCGTGAGGACCCGAGGTAAATCGATCTAAGATACTTCGACTTCAGCTACGCTATTCACGTAGCTGAAGTTGCATATTTTAGATCGACCTCCCCTCATCCCCCCCAGTGTAGACCAGCCCATAGACAAGGCAGCCGCAGTAAGAGGGGAAACAGCGGGTACATCTACACAGGAAAAAAAACTCCCCGGGACAGCGAGTGTCCGAGCCTGGGATTCGGGATCACAGGGCTCGTGCTGTGGGGCTAAAAGTAGCAGGTTAGATGTCTGGGCTCGGGCTCTGAGACCTAGAGCAGGGAAATCTACCCTGCTATTTTTAGCCCCATAAGCCCAAGCTGGTTGACTTGGGCTCTGGGACTCACTGCTGTGGGGTTTCTTTGCAGTGTAGACGTACCATCTAGAGGCAGAAAGTGACCTGCTGAGTGTCACCGAGCTGAGTTAGAAACTTGTGTCCCAAGCCTGTGGTTTAGCTACTGGACCCCATTGTCTCTGTGACACCTGAGACTGCTTGAGTAAGGTGCTACTCAACATAACGCTGGCAGAATCTGCCCTTTTCAGAACCACAGGTCATTTCACTTGTTTTGTGAATTACCATGAAATCACGCCCACGCGTGACCTAAATAAGGGTACGTCTATACCCAGCCGCTAGTTCGGCGGCTGGCAATCGAACTTCTGGGTTCGACTTATCGCGTCTTGTCTGGACGCGATAAGTCGAACCCGGAAGTGCTCGCCGTCGACTGCGGTACTCCAGCTCGGCGAGAGGAGTACCGCGGAGTCGACGGGGGAGCCTGCCTGCCGAGTGTGGACCGAGGTAAGTTCGAACTAAGGTACTTCGAACTTCAGCTACGTTATTCACATAGCTGAAGTTGCGTACCTTAGTTCGATTTGGGGGTTTAGTGTAGACCAAGCCTAAGTCAGCCACAGGCTTTCCTGGGGAACGTTTTGCATTCTTTTCCTTTTAGAAAAATAATTAAATCCCTTCCACTCTTTAGCGTTTCAGATCTTCTTAGCATCTGCGCAACATGCTGCAGGTGGCACATGACCAGGATTCATCACCGAATGTGGTCCACTGGTTGGATCATTAGCTTCCCCGGCCTGGGCTGGGTACTGACGGGGAGTGCGACATGAACGCTGATCCATGCCCCCTGCCTTTCAGATCTAAAAGCCTCAAAGGAGGAGATAAGGAGTAAAAAGTCTGCACACACACACACACACACACACACACACACACACTCACGCTCTCTCTCTCTCTCCAAATAACCCCACACAACTAACTAACTAACTAAAATCAACCAAAAATCCAACAGTCCAGTAGGCAGGGGCTAAGAAAACCTCAGTGATTTGATTTATTTGGCACCAGCAGCAAAGATAAACGCAGTTAGGTTGATGTTTGTTTTCTTGGATCTGTTTCTATGGGATTAAGTCAAATTGCCATTCACTACCAGTTGGCTGTTTCAGTTATTTCCAGTCGGTGATGTTTATTAGTGGCCCTGCTGTAACATTAAAGCAAAAGAAGTCTATCCCAAGTCCCTCTCTGGAGAAGAAAGAGGAATGATGTTTAATTAGCTGCACTTAGACAGTCTTTATGAGGAGGTGATGGGATGTGCTGTGGAGTTAGACTAGCGAGTGGGCTCATGACATCCAGGATAGGGTTCACAACAGGGTCCTGTTGTATTCTGAAAGCACAGTCCCTAAAATACTGCAGGAGGGATGCTGGGAGCATGGGATCTGTCTGTTGGTAGAGGAAGCGAGAGTAAACGGATTCTGAAGGTCCGATTCTCCACTCACATACACACTGACGTAAATCAGGAGCAGCTCTGCTGAAGTTACACCAGTCTGAAAGACGTCTGAGTGATTGGAGAATTGACCACCAAGACTGGGACTTCCTAAGGTTCTCAGCATTGGTCTAAACCTGTGCCCACTGAGGTCAATGGGTTTTTTTTTACCACTGATTTCAGTGAGAGAAGAGTTAGGCCAGCTCTGAGGGCCTTTGAAAATCCTATCTTGAACCTGCAGTAACCCAGGTGCTAGCATAAGGCTATATTGCCTAGAGTTCAGAGCAGAACGGGGTCCTCAGTTCTATTCTTATTTCCGACGCTGATTCAGCAGGGGTGAATTGCACTCCAGTGTAGAAGGAGAGGCAGGGCCTAGATTCGTCCAGCAGGTTAAGGATGGGTCCAGGCTGTTGGCACTGTGGCTTAGTGGCTAGAGCATTGAACTGGGATTCAGGAGACTTGCATTCTAGTCCTGGCTCTGCTACTAACCTGCGGGTGACCTTGGACAAATTGCATCACCTCTCTGTGCCTCGGTTTCCCCATCTGTAAAATGGGGATAATAACACTGTCATTGAAATCAATGGGAGTTAGACACCTAAAGCCCTTTGAAGTTCTGGGTCTCAAAGTCTCATCAAGAAACATGATCATAGCTCTCCTCTGTGATCTGCCTAGCCTCCCTCCCTGTCTGCTACATGCCGAGATGCATACGAACACCTCCTGGAGACTGGGTGGGACAACTGCTAATGCTAATGTTGGCGAGGGGGGCATTTTATGATAGTGGCATTGAAGAGGGAGGTTGTAGTGCCACCACGGAGTTGGGTTGTAGTGCCACCACGGAGTTGGGTTGTAGTGCCACCACCAGAACAAAGGGCAGACTCACCAGGCTCCACACAAGCAGGAGCCTATAATGATACCAGCAGAAGATCTGACCTAACTCCATTTGTGCATCACACACCATCTTCGGTTGAACCGCAAACCTTCAGCACCGAAGCACAGACCTCTGCCGCTTGAGCTAAAGGAATAACTCCATCGCCTGGCAGCAGTAGCTGGCTGTTATCTTCTAAGGATGTGACCCACACTTTAAAAGCATGTTACATTTACACATGCAGTGATGGAAGGTGTTGCTGGATTGAGCCGACAGCTCTACTTAAATAACAGTGAAAAGTATCCTCAATTCAATATGGCAAGCGTATGCAAAACAATTTCAAATGTTTCTAAAGATGTTTTTTTCCCAGTCAATATAAAGTGGAAAAGACACACTATGGGTTTGGACCAACTTCATCACTCAGCAGAGGAAAAACAAAATGAAGTCCAAACCTCTTAAGTCCTTTCACACATGGAACAGCATGTGAGCCAAGATTTCCCTTCATCATTTCCTCATTCGGTTTTCCACACACCAAATGCTGCAGAATGACACTTTCTGCATAACAATTGCACCTTCCAAAAAAAATTTCACACTTTCGCCTGCTCTTGGTGTTTGTTTATTTTTCAGATCATTCAGGGACTTTTCAAGCATTGGAGGAGAGGTTTATGATTTCAGTGGAAAATATACTGCCTTACAGCTAAAGGGACTGGATACTACGCTAATTGAAAGCTCCTATTGATAATTGCAAGAGGAGGATTCTGCCCTTCGTTTGAAATAGCGCAATTCAGATCAGCCAAGAATTTCCAAAGTAACTACAGATTGTGGGTGCCTCCCTTTGTCTGGGCCTTGCTTGTAACTCCTTAAGAGGCACCTGATTAACAGAAAGTGCCGGGCGTCCACTTTCTGAAAATCAGGACACTGGAAGATGCCTCAAACTGGGCAGACAAGAAGATGGGGATATTTGAAATTGCTAGTTGCTTCTGAAAATTTTGGCCAGGATTCAGCACTGGTTTTGAATGGGGGGGTCACTTATACAATATGGATCTCAAAGTGTCTTGCAGAGCTAACACATTATTGTTATTAATAATCATGTTTATTACAGTGGTGCCTATGTGCCAGACAAGAATAGGCCCCCATTGTGCTAGGTGCTGTACAAATACGGAGTAGTAGCCATTCCCTGCCTTGAAGAGCTTAGAGATCAATACAATAGATGCTGTAATAATAATGATCCACACTGCCAAGCCCAAGTCTTCAAAAATCACAGGTCAGGCTAAAAAAAATCATGAGATTGGCTCAAAATCATGAGATGTTTTAAAAAAACACATGCGGGGTTCTTTTTACTTACCTTCTGGTTACTGGAAAAAAACAATGAGGAGTCCTTGTGGCACCTTAGAGCTAAACAAATGTATTTGGGCATAAGCTTTTGTGGGCTAAAACCCACTTCATCGGATGCATGGAGTGAAAAATACAGTAAGCAGAATATATATTATAGCACATGAAAAGATGAGACTTGCCTTACCAGTCAGTGCTAACGAGCCAATTCAATTAAGGTGGAAGTGGCCTATTCTCAACAGTTGACGAGAAAGGGGTGAATACCAAGGGAATTGGCTTGGTAGCTGGTTACTGAGGCTTTAGGATGCATTGGGTTCATATTTTCAAGCTTTTCTCCACAACACATGGGCTAGAAACTTTTTTTTGTGGATGAAAGCTGAGGCTTTCATGCAATCTATTCATTCCAGCAGCTGGGGCTATAGGTTTAGGGAAAACGCCAAATGTGGCGATACTTACGGCAAGAGTTGGCAACACGGACTGATCCTTTGTGGAGTTTGCTGAAAATTTTTGGAGGCTGGACTCATGATTGTTGAATGTTTGGGGTTGGCAAACCTGCTTACGTTACAATTTTCGAATCTTGCTCGCTCCACGAATATATAAACACGGACATCAGATTTGAAAGCAATATATATACCATAGAACAAACGATATCTTCCCAAACCCCAAATGTAAGAATGGGATGAACGCTATTTTAAACAGTTCCAAAAAAGGTGTTTATCGTTCTCATTGGGCCAACGTTCCTTAGCAGAACGAAAACTGATAATTAAACACAAAGACCATCCTGAAAGTCTGGAAATACTAGGGTTCTTTTTGCAATATTGGACTTAATCACTGCCTTTCATGCCCTCCATGAAGCTAAAAGTCCGCTCCTGTTCACGTCCATGGTGACTGGGGAACTTCGTGAAGGTCAGAGTCCCAGCATGGTTTCAAGTTATCTCCACCTCCTAGATCTAGCAGCATGCCTGGAAGCCTTGGAGCTAAAGTTAGTTCCTGATGGCTCAGCTCTGATAAGCTGGAGGAACTCATTAATCATGGTGGAGGCACACTGGCAATGGTGGAAGGAAGTTTCCACCTCCTACTCTCATGCTGTATTGCTCTGTAGATATTAATTGTTGTTGTACTTATAGGCCCTGGCGTCATTCTGCTAGGCACTGTACACGTATAACGGTGATGGGCCAAAGAGTTTACAATTTATGTATAAGATGAAAGACAACTGGTGTATACAAACAACAGACCAGAGGAACACAAGGAACAATGGGATTTCAGAGCTATTATTCCTACCCCTGGTATCAGCCCTAACATTCTCTTCTTTGGTTATTTCCACACCCTTGGCTATTTATTTCTCATGGGCAGGGCTGCCCAGAGGATTCAGGGGGCCTGGGGCAAAGCGGGGGAGCGGACATACTCACCGGGCGGCGATCCGAGTCTGCCCGCCGCGGCAGTGGGTCCTTCAGTCGCTCCGCATCTTTGGCAGCACTGAAGGACCCGCCGCCGAAATGCCGCCGAAGACCCGGAGCGACTGAAGGGCCCCCCGCCGCCGAAATGCCACCGAAGACCCGGACCGCCGCCGGGTAAGTAAAAAGGCGCTTCTAGCCAGGAAAGGGATTCTCAAATTGCCCCACTTGCCCCCCCCGGGCGGCCCTGTCCATTGGTGAAGTGGAGCGTTTCAGCCTCTCTCAGCTGTGAGCCTGATCTCCAAGAAGAAGCAGGACTCAGATACAAAGTAACAATGAAGAAAAGAATCTTTTGGGATCGTTGCCACGCAGGATGGTAAACGGTGGTGGTTGCGTCTCCACCATTCTAGGCTTCTAGCTCTCATTTGTTCTAATGGGTTTGATCATCTGGATCATTTATGGGGGCCTAGATGTTGAGTCGTGCAGAATCAGCTGATACTGCAGATCAGTTTTGGTGGGGCATTGCTCCTACCAAGGGAAAACTGAGTGTCAGCTGAACTGTTCCCACCGCTTGACAAATTGTGAGTGCTTGTCAGCCGCACCAACTCATTGAATTGCACCTCCCAAGGGAAGCACAGACCTGGACCCGAAAGACACTGCAACTAC
Source organism: Trachemys scripta elegans (assembly GCF_013100865.1). NCBI lineage: Eukaryota > Metazoa > Chordata > Testudines > Emydidae > Trachemys > Trachemys scripta. The sequence continues at coordinate 4,481,497 of NC_048299.1, read as the reverse complement.
AAAGCATTGCGGGTTGCCTTTCTTTCACCTTGGTAACATTTTCTGTAACCCTGGTTTCCTGCTGCGGCCTTTCTGACGTGTACGATGCACAAGAATCCAAAGAGCGTTGATCCCGGGCGCGGGCGTGTATGCGGGAAGGACGTGAATTTGCTTCTGGGCAATGCCAAAGTTTGCTTGAGATCATTCTGCAAACTTGTGATTGACACTTGCTGACCAGGCAAGAGGCTTTTGTTTAAATTATGTCTGTCGTGCCCTTGGGAAATGAACGATTTTGTAGCTGGAGATCACAGCTTGCCTTCCAGGGGGTGAGAAGAGAGGAGACGAAGAGACATAATTCTTGCTAATAGGGCGAAATGCTGTTTATAGCTTCTGTATTTATCTAGTTTTCTCCATCTATCTTTAGAGACTCTCAAGAGTCCCGCTCCCATTGTTCTCAAGCTAAACAGGCGAGAGAGAATAGCTCTCAATGAGAGCTGCTGAATGCTGAGTACTTTAGAAATGCTGGTTCTTATGCTGGGCCCATCGCTGTGTTTTGCAATGCTGTCCAGAAAATCTTGGCCTGTAACTCAAAAGTGCCGAGCCCCCATAGCCTCAGGGAAGGCTGATAAAACTCAGCTCTTTGGAAAATCAAGCCAGCCTCTGCTTAAAGGCCCACTATCAGGCTGCTTTGAACCCAAAGGATGGTCTTGTGGATAATGCACTATGCTAGACTCAGGAGAGCTGAGTCCTGTTGTTCCAGGACCACTATGGACTTTTTGAGTGACGACCAGTAAATCACTGAATGTTACTGTGCCTCAGTTTCCCCTCGGTCTCCTGCCCTTTGTCTGCTTAGCACCAGCACCCTGGATTCTGGGAATTTCCTAACTTCTGAGTGCTCAACTTTGCAGCCTTCACAATGCATTTTTAAATGTCATTCTTGTGTGTACTTTTATACAGCATTTGCCTGTTTATCCGAGACCCTACCATCCGAACCGCCGCAAGATCCAGATCCCTTCCTTGTCCCCCATGGAGCTCATGCTGGGGGATGAGGAAGGGATTCGGCTAACATGGGGGTTCGGATTATAGAGCAGAGACCCCCCAGCCTGGATTGCAAGGAGGATGATGAGCACCAGGCCATGGGGGAGACCACCCTGCTGCTGAATGGCTGCATGGCTCCTGGCCTCTCAATTATCCAAATAAAATCCCTCTCTCCTCTACTATTCAGATAATGGGGAGTGTCCTGTATGTACAAGTCTCAGAACATTATTTCTTTATTTGGTGCCTATACATTCAGGCAGCCACACAGGAAATGTTTGGCCTCACGGTCTCCTTAACAACAGGGGGATTATAAAGATTTCTCTCCAAAGTCCTGTTTTGTGCTGAGCGCCTCGGCTGTGGAAAGCAGGCTGTGTTTCGTAGCACACGTCAGCGATGTGTAACGGTTTAGGAGAAGAGTCAAGGAAGAGTCTTGTATCCAACTGCAGTGGTCGGGGAGTTGGAACTTGACCAGGAAACTGGGGCTATCACTCGTCTAATGAAAAATGCCAGGAGATCTTTCAAAGTCAGGAGTCGCCAGCGGTGGGCCCCAGTTTTGCCTCTGGCTCGAAAGCCAGCCGGAGCAGGACCCTGGAGCAGTGTGTGTTTTCATCTCCAGCGTGACTCATTCATTAGCTGAGTGCTTTGATCGGGAGGTTTCCTCTTCCGCGTGGGCTGCGCCCAATGCCCAGGATGTGTGCTGGGGCTGGCAGAGCATGAGAACCGAGGGGTGAGCTAAGGTGTATGGAATGTCAGCACCACCTGTTGGATGGCCCGGGGAGCAGAGATGCCAGAGCCTTACTAGAAGGGTGAGTAATTGGTGCTGGAAACTCCAGATGAGTTTCCAGGCTGTGCAGTTTTGAACAGTGGCAGGACGACAGCTCCGGCGAGGAGGGCAGTAAAGCTTCAGCTCTGAGGCTGGAGTTTGTGCATGTTCTTGCTGGTCGAAGATGAAGCTGGAATCAAAGGAACCAGCACTGCTCCTAGTACTATGGGGCATGGGCTGATGAGGGACCTTTGTGATGAAACAATACTTCCAAAACACTACGCCCACTTTAAGCCCCATTTCTTTACAGGGGCCTGAAGAACGGGGTGCCCGGTGTTGAGAAGAACCTCACAACACTAGAGTTGGCCCTGATTGCTCCCCTTAGCTCCAGGTGATGCAGATCTGTCACAGTCACTGCTAGAAGGCAGGGCCGCACTTTAAAGCATGCACCAGCCGGTCCCACTCTGGCTGGGATGTGTGTGTGTGTCACTCCCAGAGGTTACAATGGGAATACATCACCCACAGCTACTCCTATCCCTGAGCTTTGCAACTGATTTGCCGCAGGCTGAGCCGTCCATACGGCTAGCTGGTTCATATGAACAATGGGAATTGGACATCTTGATCCCCTAGGGGCTTTGATTGACCTGAGTCTGTCTCTTCCCTCAGTTTGTCCATCTGTAAAATGGGAACGATACTGCCGAGCAGGGCTCCAGTACTGTCACAGCGCACAGGACTTCACTGGCACAGAGCGGGCAGAGCCCAGACCCTCCTGCACAGGCTCCGCTGATGCCCGTATGGTGCTTTGGAATCATGTGTGTAGGCAGCATTTGGCCCCTCGCCTGTGACTGTCGGGACGGGTGTCAGATTGTGCCTGATTCACTGGTGGGATTTTGGGATGCAATCAGCTATCCACCAGGACCTCAGCCAATGGGGCCACCAGAAGTTTGCTAAGGAGGGGGTCAGGGTTACCTGCAAGGTCACCCCGTATTTAAGTGAGTGGCATTGAAACCTGGCTCCCGGGCTCACAATGCCACTCCAATTTGGCCCAGCTGCCCCACTGTCATGCCACCATTATTCCACTCTGCTCTAGTCAAGGGGTGGGGACTGTCTCTCTCCACCCCTTGTTGTGCCCCTGACTGAAGCCACCATCTTGTTTCACATATGCCCCCAGACAGCCAGTGGTAACCTGGGGAAGCCGCATGCTCCAATGGCTGTGGTACGGGAAAGAAATTCAAGAGCCTGAGATCCTACTCCCGGCTCTGCCGCTGCTCCGTTGTGTGACCTCAGGCAAGTCACTTTCCTACAGTGCCTCAGTTTTCCTATCTGAAAAATGGGGTCAATGAGCCCAACCTTCTTTGGAGATCTATGAAGGAAAAGCTCAGTCTAAGAGGTAAGTGTTATTACTGTCAGGCACTCCCAAGCTGAGCTGTATTTCAACCAGTGACCTACAGGTGAAAGATTCTGGGCTAGGTCACGAGATGCAGGTTTGTCCAGTGGCTAGGGTGTTGCTGTGGGGCTCAAGAGAGCTTGGGCCATTTCTCTCCTCTGCTACAGACTTCCTGGGTGACCTTGGCAATGTGCCTCGCTCCCCGTGCCTCAGTCCCCCATTTAACAGCACTACCCTACCTATAGTAAGGACAAATACACTGTGGACTGAGAGGTGCTCAAATACTAGGATGATGCAGGCTGCTAAGTGTCAGATGCCAAGCCATTTGCAGTGTATAATGCTAACAACTATGGTGTAAAGTGACAGAGCTCCAATGACTTCAAAGATCTTTCCTCCATTTTACAGCAGCTGAGGATCTGCCCCCCCCACCATATCTAGTCATTTAAACAATATGATATTCACCAGATAGTCTGGTAAATGATGGCACCATTGCATATTGGAGAGGCATATGCTTCTATTTCTTGACGTGTTCTGCATAGCAGCATCTCTGCCAGAGAGCCACTCATTGTAACACGGTGGGTAGATTTCTCCAAATCGCAGACAGTCTGTAACGGGGAAAAGACAAATTAACAGAGACAATCAGCATAAATTCTTCCATAGGAAATGTATCTCGTATTTCTTTCTTTATTTTGTAGAGTCACATTCCTGCTGTAATCCATTTTAATTCAGATTTGATTAGCTGGCTAGGACAAAGACTGACTCGAAATTCTATCCAGCCTTGCAGATTCCAGGAAACTGATTCTTTGGTGACTTTTTTATTTTTTTTAAACATAGCAACCACTTGGCTATAAGCTTGAGATGCAATATGGCAGCAAAAAAATAAAAGAAAAAAAAGCCCATGTGATTTGAGGCTGCATAGGAAGCTTCTCTGTCACTGGATCTTTTCCTAAAAGATACACTCTAGTTCAAATCAGGAATTAATTCCTGGAAGTTCTAAGGCAGAAGGTGTTCGACAGAAGGTTAGACGAGACAATCACAAGGGTCCCTTCTGGCCTTGGAAATGATGAACCTGTGACCGGAGGAAGCACTGCAGTCTGGCGAATAGGGGGTGGGTTCTAGTCTGGGTTGTCATGTCTGTATGTTCCGCAGCTTTGAACAAACCTGTTAATGCTTCTTCACTGTATCGCATCGATCAGGAGACTTGTCCTTCTTTTAGGGTTACCATACGTCCGGATTTTCCCGGACATGTCCGGCTTTTTGGGCCTCAAAGCCCCGTCCGGGAGGAAATCCCAAAAAGACGGACATGTCCGGGAAAATAGGGAGGGATGGCCC
>NC_048299.1:4433302-4472005 GCF_013100865.1 Trachemys scripta elegans | reverse complement strand
CCGGCGGTGTTCGGCTGGGCCGGGGTCGGGGCTGGCGGTGTTCGGCCGGGACCAGGGCCGGCAGTGCTCGGCCAGCGCTGGGGGTGCTGGCCGGGGCCGGGACTGGGCCGGCGGTGCTCGGCCAGGGCTGGGATGGGGCAGGCGGTGTTCGGCCGGGGGCCGGGGCTGATGGTGTTCGGCCGGGGCTGGGGCCGGCAGTGCTCGGCCAGGGCTGGGGGTCCTGGCCGGGGCCAGGACTGGGCCGGCGGTGCTCGGCCGGGGGCCGGCGCCCCAGGGCCCGAGCCGAGCCGGGCGGGATACGCCGGGGCCAGAGCCTCTTTGCCTGGGCTGGCCGGCCGCCGAAGGGAGCCGCTCGGCCAGGGGGGCCGGATTGGGCCGCGCCGCACCCCGCCCCAGCTTACCTGCTGCCTCCCTGTTTCAGGCTTCCAGCGAACATTTGATTTGCGGGAAGCAGGGGATGGGGAGGAGCAGGGGGTGGAGCGTTCAGGGGAGGGGGCAGAGTTGGGGCAGGGACTTTGGGGAAGGGGCGGAATTGGGGCAGGGCTGGGGGCTGGGAATGGGCGGAGTTGGGGTGGGCCGGGGCCCCGTGGAGTGTCCTCCTTTTTTAAAAGTAAAATATGGTAACCCTACCTTCTTTGCAAAGCACTTTGAGATCTATGGCTGAAATAAGCTAAGCAGTGTGTTATTATCTCGGTGAGCCTGCACGTACCACGCTCAGTTCTTTAACAGAGCAAACAAAGACATCACTAGATCCAGTTGCTGGAAGTCAAAATCAGCAGAGTTCGGACTATGTCTAAGAGGCCTGTTTGGAACAGCGAGGGTAATTGACCACTGGAAGAGCTCACCAAGGGATGTGGAGGATTGTCCATCACATAGAGGATTTAAATCCAGACTGGATGACTGGCTAGGAGATATTCTGTACCTCCACTATGAGTTGTTGTGCTAGATGCAAGAATCGCTGCATGGAATTTCCTGGCCGGTGTTTTACAGGAGGTCAGACTATATGATCTAATGGTCCCTTCTGACATTTCAGTAAGGCATTTGATATGGTTCCACATGGGGAATTATTAGCTAAATTGGAAAAGATGGGGATCAATATGAAAATTGAAAGGTGGATAAGGAACTGGTTAAAGGGGAGACTACAACGGGTCGTACTGAAAGGTGAACTGTCAGGCTGGAGGGAGGTTACTAGTAGAGTTCCTCAGGGATCGGTTTTGGGACCAATCTTATTTAATCTTTTTATTACTGACCTTGTCACAAAAAGTGGGAATGTGCTAATAAAGTTTGCGGATGACACAAGGCTGGGAGGTATTGCCAATGCAGAGAAGGACCGGGATATCATACGGGAAGATCTGGATGACCTTGTAAACTGGAATAATAGTAATAGGATGAAATTTAAACCTGAAAAGTGAAAAGTCATGCATTTAAGGATTAATAACAAGAACTATTGTTATAAGCTGGGGACTCATCAGTTGAAAGTAACAGAGGAGAAGAAGGACCTCGGACTATTGGTTGATCACAGGATGACTATGAGCCGCCAATGTGATATGGCTGTGAAAAAAGCTAATGCGGTTTTGGGATGCATCAGGTGAGGTATTTCCAGTAGAGATAAAGAGGCGTTAGTACCGTTATACAAGGCACTGGTGAGACCTCATTTGGAATACTGTGTGCAGTTCTGGGCTCCCATGTTTAAGAAGGATGAATTCAAACTGGAACAGGTTCAGAGAAGGGCTACTAGGATGATCTGAGGAATGGAAAACCTGTCTTATGAAAGGAGACTCAAAGAGCTTGGCTTGTTTAGCCTAACCAAAAGAAGGCTGACGGGAGATATGATTGCTCTCTATAAATATATCAGAGGAATAAATACCAGGGAGGGAGAGGAATTATTTAAGCTCAGTACCAATGTGGACACAAGAACAAATGGATATAAACTGTCTATCAGGAAGTTTAGACTTGAAATTAGATGAAGGTTTCTAACCATCAGAGGAGTGAAGTTCTGGAACAGCCTTCCAAGGGGAGTAGTGGGGGCAAAAGACATATCTGGCTTCAAGACTAAGCTTGATAAGTTTATGGTATGATGGGATAGCCTAATTTTGGCAATTAATTCATCTTTGACTACTAGCGGTAAATATGCCCAGTGGTCTGTGATGGGATGTTAGATGGGGTTACTACAGAGAATTCTTTCCTGGGTGTCTGGTGAGTCTTGCCCACATGCTCAGGGTTTAGCTGATCGCCATATTTGGGGTCGGGAAGGAATTTTCCTCCAGGGCAGATTGGCAGAGGCCCTGGGTTTTTTTTGCCTTCCTCTGCAGCGTGGGGCACGGGTCACTTGCTGGAAGGTTCTCTGCACCTTGAAGTCTTTAAACCATGATTTGAGGACTTCAATAACTCAGACATAGGTTTGTTACAGGAGTGGGTGGATGAGATTCTGCGGCCTGCGTTGTGCAGGAGGTCAGACTAGATGATCATAATGGTCCCTTCTGACCTTAAAGTCTATGATTCTATGATTACAATCTATGACATTTCGGAGCATTTAATAGCAGAAAAATGGGGAGGAAATCAATGAGAAGCAACTAAAATGTCAGAAAGGCGAGAAAGGCTGGCTTGTGAGGCAAAATGAAAAGAGGTAAATATACCCAACTTTGCAGCGCGATGAGTCAGGTTGGTTGCTTATTGCCTCCAGCTTGGTTTCTTTGTCTTTAATGAAGCTAGGGAAAAATATTTGAACATAGGTACCGGAAAAGTTAAATAGCTCCATACAATCACAAGGGCTAAAAAGATGAGAATGGATCCTGAAATCTTTATTCGGCTTTCACGCAGCTGCCCCGGCTTCGGTCTTACAGGCAGGCCTGAAGAGCTGCAATTACATTCCTGTCCCAGTCGTCACAGGCTTTGTGGGGTAATGATCCATTCTGCCCTCAGCTCTGACCTGGACTGCCCAGGCCCCACCTCTTCCCCTCGTGTAGCTCCTTGGATCACCAGGGCAGCATCAGGCATTCTTGTCAAGTGGACACTGGACTAGAAGACCCAGGTTCTGATTTTGGCAGGGCAACCTTGAGCAACTCTGTTTCCCCTCCCACCCTTTGTCTGTTGCGATTGCAAGCTCTTCAGAGCAAGGACTGGGTCTTGCTATGGGTTTGGACAGTGGCCAGGAGGATGTTGGGGCCTCCAGACTCTGCAGTAGCCCACATAGATAATACTGCGCTTGTTTCCATTTCCCACTGAACTCGCTGGAGTCACTCCGGATGTGCAGAGGTGCAAGGAAAAGGAGAATCAGGCCCTCTGTCTCTCCACCAGAATCCCTGCCTGATCTCTCCGGGCTCCTTTTCTTATCTCAGTTCTTGTACTGGCAACCTCCGGTGCTCTCTAACCTCAGCCACGTTTCCAACACTTCCCCAGCACTGCCCAGTCTAGCAGCAGGTAGTTTCCTAGCATGTCACCATGAGAATTCTATTGGTTTGCAACACTGATGCAGCTGGCATCTCACCTTGGGAATACAGCTCCCTGCCCCCTACTTCCCCCCAGAACCCCTCCACATGCTAAGGATCCCCTGACGATCAATGAACATGACACATACATAGTAATAGATTATGGTTCCGTCAGAAGTAAACTCTGAACAGGCTGAGCGGATACAGAGTCGATGCCAAAGTGTTCTCCGGTTTCTATTTATAAGCCAGCCAGTTTTGCCGAAAAAGAAGGCGAAAAAATACTTTATTGGTGTAGCTTTGCTGTAACTGGAACATTTGGGTGTAGTTTGCAATTCGCTTGCAACTGGCCGCTTGGGCCTCGTGGCTTCAACATAAAGGAGAGGGAAGCGATATTAAAAGCCGAATCATGACAAATTTTCTGTTGCCGTTGGCTAGGAGCCTCGGACGTAGAAGCCGTTTGCCAGGAGGAAATCTTACACAGATGACAGTCTGACTTCCAGTACCTAGAAATAAACCAAGGAAAACTGGTGCATGTGTGTCTTCTCGTTACGGACTTCTGCAAGCTTCAGGAGTGAAACTTGAGCCATAAGTATGTGCTGTGCTCTGTATGAATAAAATGGGACACTGGCGCAGATTCCTGGCAGGATTTAAGAGGAAACAATTCAGTTATTCTAGTGTGTTTTTTTTTTCTTCCCCCACCTGGAGTGACCTGAGAAGAACCCTAGCTGTGATGCTATTTTTCTCTCCCTGCTCATGGCAGATTTACAGAGTGGCGTTAGTTCGATTAGGAGATACGACCTGGCCAGTGTTCCCAGCTGTGCTCCGTTCTTGGACTGCCAGATGTTGATGGGAATACCATAGCTATCTGTACAATGCATCGCACTGAATTTCATCCGTTCATTATTATTTTTATTACATGGAGATAGACCTAGCTCATAGAACTGGAAAGGACCTTGAGAGGCCATCGAGTCCAGTCCCCTGCCTTCACAGCAGGACCAAGTACTGTCCCTGACAGATTTTGGCCCCAGATCCCTAAGTGGCCCCCTCAAGGATTGAACTCACAACCCTGGTTTAACAGGCCAATACTAACAGGTAATCTCTTTTAAATCTACATCAGGCTTTTAATTAAAGGGACAACATCCCAAAATTTAGGGCCAGATTCTGATCCCCTCTGTGTATGCATCTACAGAGTAAGGTGCAATTCACTGGGAATAAAGGTGAAAGAATATAGCCCTTAAGAGTCTGACTTGAATTTTCAAGCTATTATTTTATCGGGGTGTCTAGACTTCGCATTCTCAATTGACACTCTGTTGTGCTCTGTGCTGTACAAACACACAGGAAGACACAGTTCTTGCCTTGCACACCTTGCACTCTAAAGCCTAAATCCTGGAAAGATACACGGAAGTCCAGCGGGTTGGGAATTTCCCATCAGACAATGCAGTTTCCTTAGGATTGAAATTTACTGATGCAAAATCTTGATTTTGCTGACAATTTTTGTCAGGAAAATTGAAATGAAATCTTTTGTTTTGGGTGAGTTTGTCCTAAATCAGAATATTTCATTTTGTTGAACTGACCAGAAAATGTTTAGTTTCAAATCAGTTCAATGAAACATTAAACTTAATTTCCCTATTGGCACATTGCCTGATGGGAATTGTAGTTCACGCCCTCATTCTCTCCTAAGGCCCAAAGTTCCTGGAGGACACCGTCCATAAAACAAGATGGATTTTTCACTGTGTGGGATTCACATGCACCATGGGAGCCTGATCCGTAGGAGAGAGTAGGCGTCACAGACTAATAGACTTTAAGGTCAGAAGGGACCATCATGGTCATCTAGTCTGACCTGCTGCACATCGCAGGCATATGAGTTGAAATGAGTTGAAACGAAGCATATTGGGTTGTTTTTACAAATAAAAATGAAACATCCCATCTGGGGAATTTCCCCTTGTTTCATTTTGACAGACACTATTGAAACCCAACATTTTGACATTGCCGCAGCAACATTTTTCAGCATTTCTGTTCCATGAAAATTTTCCCAAACTTCTACTTTTCGTCCCCGTAACAAGGCAGCTTGTGCTGTGTGCTGGAGAGCCTGGGGCTACGCCAGCCTGGATGCTAGGATGAGGCCCCACCCGATGATAATTGGACACCTTCCCCATAAAGAGCAGAAGGTGGCTGCCAAGAGCCAGGCTTAAGTGGTGATAAAGCCCAGCTGGGGAAAGGGCTGGAGAGAGCCATACAGAAAGCACAGGGAGTAAGGAAAGCTCTCCAGGAAGCAAGGTCTGAGCGAGATCCTGAAAAAAAAACAGGGAAGAGACAAAGACCCAGAGGAGAGTTTAAAAGGCGAGGTAGGAAGTGGCTCAGGGAAAACTACAGGACAGGCAAAGGAGCAGAGCCCTGGGTGGGAACCAGGAGTAAAGGGTAGGATGGGGTTCCCCTACCAACCCCAAGGAAGGGAGCACACAAGGGGTCCGTCAGCCTCTGTGACATTGTAAATCACCAGACAGGAGAGAGAAAATAACTAGTGTAAAGCGCTGGTCTAAAACAAAAGGTGTTACATCTTGGCCCACAAGGAAGACCCATAAATGCCAGACGAACTATTGCAGAACATTAAGGAGAACAAAAGACCTTGTTTTCCTGCTCTTCTCCACCCCTGAAGATGAGTCATGCAAGTGGATTCCTTCCATCTATCTAGTCTGGACGTGATAAGTCGAACCCGGAAGTGCTCGCCGTCGACTGCGGTACTCCAGCTCGCCAAGAGGAGTACCGCGGAGTCGACGGGGGAGCCTGCCTGCCGCGTGTGGACCAAGGTAAGTTCGAACTAATTCGAACTAAGGTACTTCGAACTTCAGCTACGTTATTCACGTAGCTGAAGTTGCGTACCTTAGTTCGAATTAGGGGGGTAGTGTAGACCAAGCCTAACAGATTTATTTGGGCATAAGCTTTCGTGAGTAAAAACCTCACTTCTTCGGATGCACCGAAGAAGTGAGGTTTTTACTCACGAAAGCTTATGCCCAAATAAATCTGTTAGTCTTTAAGGTGCCACCAGACTCTTTGTTGTTTTTGTAGATACAGACTAACACGGCTACCCCCTGATAAGGACTTGCTGAAAGACAACCTAAAAAAATGTAATATTGACATTGATACTTGGGAGACCCTTGCCCAGGATCGCTTAAAATGGAGTGAAGTCCTACGTGATGGTCCCCTGCATTCTGAACTGGCTCGCTGACAAGCCGAAGAGGACAAGAGGTGCAGGAGAAGGGGAGACTGGTCTCCAGACATGGTCAACAACCTCCTGCTGAGCCTGAGAACATCTGCTTTCATTGCAATAGAACTTGTGGTTCAAGGATTGGCCTTATCAGCCACCTGAGGACCCATAACGTCCGTGGAAGATGATCATACTTGGTAACGAGTGATCGCCCATCACATCACATGCTAAAGTGTGTATTAATGTTTCAATTTCAATTCAAATTTCTAACCAATGACTAAATTGGCAACACTGTTAACTAGTTGACAACTGTGTGAGCGTTGGGGAAATTCACCTCTCTCCCTGGGGGCTGTGGGGATTGCAGAGTGGGGGGAGAGGCCGTGTGTTGCAGTGTGAGGAGAGGGGCTGTGTGTTCCAATGTGGGGGGGAGGGGCCGTGTATTGTAATGTGGGGGGAGGGGCCATGCATTGCAGTGGTGGGGGGAAGAGGGTTTGAGTATTGGTGGGGGCAGAGAAGTTGGGCGCTGACCCATCAGGGCGGAGTGACCTAAGGAAGAGTAAGGCAGAAGGGTGGCAGGAGACCGAGCTGGTGTGTGTGGTAGCGTGAGGCACAAGGACACGGCCTGGGAGATCAGACCACGGTAACGCTCATCTCCCCGCGTGGCATCTGCTCCCCACAGCTTGGGGTGCTGCCTTTTACATTCTCTCTTCAATGGCCATCCTTATTCCTACTACCTCTTCAGGTGCCACATTGTGCCTTGGAGCAAAGCTCCCCAAGAGCGAATAACAGGGACTAAGAATCCCTGTGGTGCAGGCTCCCTGCACCTCGTGTGTGTGTGTGTGTGTGTGTGTGTGTGTGTGCGTGTGTGTTTGTGCGGGGGGAGGGGGCTATGTGCCTGCTTACTAGCACCCCAGAGCAGGGAAGTGGGCAAGGGATGGAGCCATGGCTACCCAGTGCAGCTAAATCTGTATAGTGCTGGGGGTGTCATTTGCTGGTATATGCGGCAAACTACTTGCCTTAGAGAGACAGCTCTGAGTAACAGCACCTCCTGGTGCTTCTCCTGGGTCAGTGCAGCTTAAGCACCCTCCCTCTCTGCCCCCCATACTCAGGGCTGTCCCTAAGTGAAAAATCCAGGCCCTTGCCTTAGGATTGCTACCGGCCCTTGTTACAAACCTGTGGCTGCCAGGTGACAACGAATCATGGACTCCTGCAGCACAAATCCGTGTTGGGATAGTCCTGTGAGATCATCCAGCCCATTCCTCGGCCAGTCCAGCGGGGCCCTTTGTCCCACTTCCTCTGTTCTGTTCCTAAATGACTCAAGCCATCAGGTTTCCACCACTTCCCATGGGAGACCCCCAGCCACATGCTAATAGATCACACCGTGCCAGACACGCAGCATTTCTGAATTTAAACCCATTGCTCTTAATTGATACCACTCCCAAATCATTCTCCTCTGGCCTCGGTGTTGGTGCCCTGGGACATTGCTTATGGTGGTGTCAATTGGCATGGCCCCATTGCCTTCAACGTAGCTGCGCTGGTCTACACCAGTGCATGTGTGTTTCAGTTGGGGATTGGTCCTGCTTTGAGCAGGGGGTTGGACTAGATGACCTACTGAGGTCCCTTCCAACCCCGAGAGTCTATGATTCTATGAGGATCTGGCCCCCTTAAGCTCAAACATCAGGCCAGAAAACCCTCCATTGCCACATCTAAGCCAAGCGAGGCGTATTTAGCTCTTTCTTCAAAATTCAGACACTTCTTAATCATTTTGCTGCTGTTCTCTGAATTCCCTCCAGCTTGGCAACACGGATTAGGTAGGTGTGTTTCAGCACGCGTCACCCACAGAGGGACAGAGATCTTCCCGCACTGTAACGTTTCTGGGGACAGGAGCCGACTCTGAGCAGGCCATGGGGGTGGGGAGGGCTCCGGCTCGCTCAGCCGCGGTCCCGGAAGCCAAGCCTGGGCGGGAGGCAGCCAGGCACTCTCCCAGGCAGCTGCTGGCCTGCATCGGGCAGCATCCGGGAGTGGCTCCAGGGCCTGGCTGCCAGGAAGAGCAGCCGAAGATGCCAGGGGGAGCCAAAGCAGCAGGAGGACAGACCCACCCCAGGTAACGAGGGATGGGGAGAGCACGGGGGCCCCAGGTGGGGGGCGGGGCTGGAGCCGGGAGGAGTCACATGGGGTGGTCATATGGGGAAGTCACATGTCCCTCCCTCTTTGTGTTCCTCCCATAAATCGCCTCGCCCACGCCGTCCCAGAATCACCTTCATAAATTTTGCAGTTGGACTTACCCAACAGAAGAGCTAATGTAGTCCACATGGCCTCTGGCAGGGAGGAGAAGTGCTGGACAAAGGAGAACAACGCTGGCTGGCACCGAATGGGGCGTGTAACAGTAATTTGAGACACATGTTCTACTTTTTGCCTTCGGGGAAGGGTGTTCTGGGACTGAGCGGGAAAGCAGAACCAATTCCTGGAAGTGCCATTGCTAATGAGCTCCAAATTTGGGTCATTAGAGGGTTTTAATGAGTTGCAGGGCATAAAAAAAAAAACAGCCTTGGAAAGAAAAAGACTGGGGTTGAGATTAACAACGGTTGCCAACGTGGTGATGCTCCCTCCGAAAGGGAAGCTGTCTGGGGCCTTTTCCATGGTAGGTTGATGCTGTGGGTTAGGAGTTAGCAAACAGGAGGAAATGGGTTCTGTTTAAAAGGGAAATGAGGGACTGATTTCTTACGTACAATCACGTTTCTTTACATTGTGGAAGGGGGCAAAATTCCATATATCCTCACTTTAGGGGTGTCTGAGTTTGTAAAGGGGACTTTACAATAATAATACTTACCTCTTACCTGGCACTTTTCATTCCTAGCTTTCAAAGCACTTTACAAAAGAGGGAAGCACCACGAGCTCCATTTTACAGATGGGGAAACTGAGGTGTGGGGCAGCAATGTGACTTGAGCAAGGTCACCCAGCAAACCACTGGCAGAGCTGGGAATAGACGCCAAGTCTTCTGAGTCCTGGTCCAGTGCTCTATCCCCTATTCATTGGTGTATATGAAAACCAGGCTCTGGGGCATGGACCCTCACTGGTATTTAGGTGCTTACCTCCCAGGATCGGGGCTTGGTGTCTCTGGGAATATACATGGGGAGAGGCCTTATCATTCGTACATAGCAGGACTAGAATAGAGACACAGCAGAGATGGTACGTTCCCTAGCTCCACCCACAAATAAAGCACCGCCCACTTGAGAGATCAAAATGAAACACCACTTAATGGGCAGCAGTTTAAAACAAATAAAAGGAAGTTCTTCTTCACACAGCGCACAGTCAACCTGTGGAACTCCTTGCCTGAGGAGGTTGTGAAGGCTAGGACTATAACAAGGTTTAAAAGAGAACTAGCTAAATTCATGGAGGTTAAGTCCATTAATGGCTATTAGCCAGGATGGGTAAGGAATGGTGTCCCTAGCCTCTGTTTGTCAGAGGGTGGAGATGGATGGCAGGAGAGAGATCACTTCATCATTACCTGTTGGGTTCACTCCCTCTGGGGCACCTGGCACTGGCCACTGTCGGCAGACAGGATACTGGGCTGGATGGACCTTTGGTCTGACCCAATATGGCCGTTCTTATGTTCTTACCACTCAGATTGTGTAAATGTGCAAAATATGATCACATGTGCCCTGCTGGGCTCAGCTTCACCTCAGCAGCATGTGTACCTACCCAGGGGCAGGGCCGGCTTAAGGCAAAGGCACACAGGGAACAATTCCCTGGACAGCCTACCTTGTTATTTTGTTACGGTTCCATAGAAAATGTTCCAAAATCAGGAAACATTTTTTGTAGAGAGGGAGGGATGGTCTGGGGAGCAAAACGTTTAGGTGAAAAGTTGATTTTCCCTGAGGCACAATTCCTCCCAGGATTTTCCTGGTGCCAGGCACAGGGTGCAGGAGGAGGCCAGGGTGAGAGGGGAAACAATACAAGTTTAGCCTAGAATATCAGGCCAGGAGGAGCCGTCTGTGCTAGTGTCACCCCGTAGGATCAGATCGGAGTCAAGGTCGACGAGCCACACCAACATGGAGCACATCTGAGCCAGCTGAAGGTTGTGGAACAGAAGCAGGGCAAGGTGCCAGCAGTGGAGCAGGGGATGAGAAACCAAGGCAGGGTGAGATGTCTGGAGCGGAGCAGGGGAGCAGTTACCAGGAGCAAGGGTAGGTATCAGGAGCAGGCCTGGGGTGAGGAATCAGGCAAGGTATCAGGATTGCACAGCAGGGTCTGTTTGCAGCAGCAAGCCAGGTTTCCACCTAGGTGCACTGACAACATCCCGGTATTTCCCTCTAGGC
The DNA here is from genome assembly GCF_013100865.1 of Trachemys scripta elegans. NCBI lineage: Eukaryota > Metazoa > Chordata > Testudines > Emydidae > Trachemys > Trachemys scripta. Next base: position 4,461,053 of record NC_048299.1, on the reverse strand, counting down.
CTTAAATAGTGGGTCTGGGCCAACCAGGGAATGTGGTTGGCTCCACCAGTGAGGACCTCTGGGGGTGCGTGCTTGAACCCAGAGGCTGCTGTTTGTGGGGGTTCAGACCTGATTTTTTTTAGGTGCAATCCTCCCCCACCTGCATGACCCCACCCATATGGTGCATGCGAAGCCATGCTCTGTGTAGGAACCCGTTTTGTTTCCATACAAGTGCCAGACCTGTGTTCCTGCACGTTCCTACCTCACTGGGCTGTCCCAAGCTTTGCCAAAGCTGTTGGGTGGTCATGTGGCAGTGGCAGTCACCCAAGAACCAGCAAATCTCGGTTTCAGGCCTGTGGATCCGCACATCTGGCCTTGAGCCGGGGCAGTGTGAAAGCGGCATGAGCCAGCTGTCAAATGTCGCTCTGACTTGCCACAGAAGTGGTTTTCAAAGGCACAGATGGAAATCAGGTGCTCCGCTCTCACTGACTTTTAATGGCCATTGGAGGCTTAATTGTCCGTTGTGCCTCCTCCTGCAGGTTGCATTTGTATATAAATTGCCTATTATTATTCCCTGACCTCTACCCAGGGGTTTGTCCTTAGCGTGTGACCTCCTGCGAGCTGGGACCGCCCTTCCTGTTAGGAACCAGCTAGGAGCCACTACTGCAAATGATTAATGCGTAATAGTTGTCAGTGTCCTCTTGTTACAGGGTGGGTGAACTGCTAGTTGTCCTGAGAACTGCAGCTTGCTTGCTTTTCCTGAGTTTGGTGTGTTTGCTTGCAAACGTGGCTTGGCATGAATGTATGTTCTTGGATTCACTGGGCCGTATGCCCCATGTCTAGCATGCCGGGGAGCGTAAGGGGTTGTTTTTTGGAATGCACCAGGCTGCATCCCATATCAGACACTTTAAAATACAAAAATATATTTCCCAGGTGAGGAAAATCTCAGGGTCTTGCCCCCCAAGAAATGGTGGAAGGGAAGAGACTAAAGCCTGCCTACCCTGCCTACCAGAGGTCGGCCCTGGGCCTGGTTTTGTTCACCATCTTTATTAATGATCTGGATGATGGGATGGACTGCACCCTCAGCAAGTTCGCAGATGACACTAAGCTGGGGGGAGAGGTAGATATGAACATGACTCACAAGGAGAGGCTGAGGGTACTGGGTTTGTTTAGTCTGCAGAAGAGAAGAGTGAGGGGGGATTTGATAGCAGCCTTCAACTACCTGAAAGAGGGCGTCCAAAGAGGATGGTTCTAGACTGTTCTCAGTGGTGGCAGATGATAGAACAAGGAGTAATGGTCTCAAGTTGCAGTGGGGGAGGTTTAGGTTGGGTATTAGGAAAAACTTTTTCACTAGGAAGGTGGTGAAGCACTGGAATGGGTTCCCTAGGGAGGTGGTGGAATCTCCTTCCTTACAGGTTTTTAAGGCCCGGCTTGACAAAGCCCTGGCTGGGATGATTTAGTGGGTGTTGGTCCTGCTTGGAGAATGGGTTTGGACTAGATGACCTCCTGAGGTCTCTTCCAACCCTGATCTTCTATGAATCTATGATTCTACCTATTGCTGTAGTATTTGAGCACCCCATTATCTTCTTTGAATTTATCCTCACACACCTCCGAGAGGTGGGGCAGTGATATTATCCCCATTTTACAGGTGGGGAGCTGGGACCCAGAACAACACACCCCAGGTCACACAGGTGGCCTGGAACAGAACAGAGACTTACACCCAGAGCGCCTGACTCCCAGCCAAGTGTTCTAATCCCTACATCATCCTTTTCTTCAAGCTCCCCTTCCCCATTGTGGGTGCAGAGGGGACAAAATACCGGCTAAACTTTGACCTCTGGTTCCATTTTGATGCAGTGGATGCTCGTCCCATAGGAACTAGGCTGAGATGTTGTTGTAAGGAGAACAACATTTCTGAGCCTCCGTTGCCCTGAACTGAAAGCATCAGTGTAGTAGGGTCTCTCTCTTACTTTGGATATTGTATAGAGAGCAGCCCTACATCCAAGTACAATGTGGAAGGCACAATGGAGCAGAACACCTTAGAGCAGCGATACTCAGAAATCAGTGGTTCAGGAGCCAAATTAGCGATCAACATTACCCAAAAGAACCGCAGTTGTGTGAATTCATGATTGTATTTAGTGTAGTGCTATATATCCATAGTTAAACAGTACGAAAGGGGAAATATTTAGTATATATAATATATATAATTCTCCCAGCAAAATGACTGACCCAGCATCATTATTTTATCAACTACAAATTGGTTAATAACGTAGTAAAAGCCTCCTGATTGGCTAATAATTAAAGCACGCCGCGTTTTAATAGCATGTGCCGCAAAGGAGACATATCAAAGAGCCGCTTGCAGCTCGCACGCCTCAGTCTGGGTATTACTGCCTCAGAGAGATTGGCTCACCCTTTGGAGATCTTATTGATGAGAAAAATCTTGCAGTGATTAATTACCAATCAGAACCAATTCCTTAACTCATTTTCCAGGCCCAGTTCCACATAGTCACCAACTGATTCCTTTACATTGTGGAAGGGGGGGAAAGTTCCATATACCCTCACTTTAAGGGTGTCTGAGTTTGTAAAGGGGACTTAGTAATAATACTTACCTCTTACATGGCAACAACTGAATTCTTTGCCCTTAAAAGTTGTTACTCAGTCATTAATAGGAGACAAGAGAATGTGCAGGAGGTCAGCATAGGTGGCGGGTATAATAGACCAGGGGAGGCTGCGGGTTTTTGCAGTTTGCATGGGCTGGGAGTGGGCTTCCACTGGAGGTAGTTTTTGCTTATTATTATGAAGTCCAGGGAGATGACTGATGAACCCGGGAAGGTGAGTAGCAGATACCAGCTCCTCAGCCACCCCGGAACCTGCCTGGTGCATATAAAAAGTTCAGCATTCTTCGGGAAGTAGGGTGACCGGCTGTCCCGATTTTATAGGGACAGTTCCGATATTTGGGGCTTTGTCTTATATAGGCGCCTATTTCCCCGCACCTATTTCCCCACACCCCCATCCCGAGTTTTCACACTTGCTGTTTGGTCACCCGATTGAGAAAAGCGTTTGCTTTTCCCACCAGGTTGCTTGGGCTCTCAGGACGGGAGGTGCAGGCCTTTTCAACATCTAGGGCCAGCCTGGGGCTCCCCTGGCTGTGGGGGCGGGGGGTAAAGGGGGACTCAGGCAGGTCCGGGGGTCCTCTGGCCATGGGGCTCTGGTGGGTGGGGTCTCGGGCAGGAGCAGGGCCGGAGGGCTAGCCTCCCTGAAGTGGGGGTCCACCCGCCGCCCATGGAGGTCAGACTGTATGATCATGATGGTCCCTTGTGATCTTAAAGTCTGAGTCTAACTTTAATAACTATTTCTAGTAACTACTCATAAATGTGATCCCTAGTGCAGCAGGTTTTTCAGCTTTAACATTTGGGCCACATCCTCAGGTGGCGTACACTGACGTAGTACGAAGTTAATGGACTTAGACCAAGGTATACCGGTTGAGGATCCAGTATTCAACATTTCAGCTATTCGATAGGCAGTTTGCTCAATATTTTAGGATTCACTGTCTGTGTAATCTTGTTGATGAATGAATGCTCAGAAAGATTAAACATCTGCTTGTACGTTCCATCCCTTTTCAATACCCTCTGTCTGGTTTGTCGATTTAGGCTCTTTGAGGCTGTCTCATGTTGTGTTTGTGAAGCACCTAGCACAGTGGGGCACCAATCTTGGTTGGCTTCTAGAGGCTACTGTAACAAACATGATCAATACTAATTAGAGGTCACTTAAATCGTGGCGAAATCACACATTTTTTGTGGGCTGGTCGTGAAAAATTTGCACACCTGAAAAATGGGCTATTTATGCCTTGACCAACCCTCACAAATGTGTTATTTCTCTGCAGTGTTTCTTAAATGGGGGGCTCTGACCCAAAAGGAGGTCACAAGCTATGATGGGGTCCCCAGGGTGCACCCTGGACTGTGGGATCACTGAGCCCTCTCTCCCAGCAAGGTGGGCTACCTCTCACTCTGTGATGCTGATTTTTAAGAATATCAGGGTTGGAAGGGACCTTCGGGGGGGGGGGGGGGTCATCCAGTCTAACCCCCTGCTCAAAGCAGGACCAACCCCAGACAGATTTTTATCCCAGTTCCCTAAATGTCCCCCTTAAGGGTTAAACTCACACCCCTCGGTCTAGCAGCCCAATGTTCAAACCACTGAGCTATCCCTCCCCCCTGTCTGTAATGCTGATGTCAGGCACTGCACTTACACAGCCATCCACAGGCAGGGACACACCCAGCTGTGTTACATGATGATTCATAAGTGGCTGAGAGATCATTCAACAGAGAGACTCCAGCCAATGCCCCCCACCTCCGCAGTCGTACACCCCAGAAGTGGACCGTCTTGCACTGCCCACAGGGTCTGGCTAGTGTAAGTTCACTGCCTAGTTTTCCACTTCTTCATAGGAAAGTGGACATGCACCAGCCTTTGCAACCCGAGCGGATTTCCCAAGCACTTTACACAAAACTCACTGGTAAGGATAAACCATTAAAATAAGTTTATTAACTACAGAAAGGTAGATGTTAAGTGATCCTAAGGGGTAGGCATGCAGGTCAGAGATAATTACCTTAAGAAATAAAAAGTAAACACACATTTAAAATCCTAGACTTTTAGTCTAAGCAAGAGTTAAATGGAGCAGCTTTTCACACCCTGACAGATGGTACAAGCAGGTTACAGTTCCTCAATACGTAGACTGGTTCCTTTTCCAGCCTGGGACCAAACTGCCTCAGTTCAAAGTCTTTTTCTTCCAGATCTTCTTCCGGGTGTTGAAATGGGAGTGGGCGAGGGGGGGGAGAAAGAGGCCAAGTGATGATGTCACTGTCTTTCTTTTATACTTTCTTCCAGCTGCTAGAAAGCTCCTTGCTGTGACATGGGCGTCAGGCAGTCCCCATTGGTTAAGTAGTCGCCATTGTGTACGTGCGTTCTCCAAGAAGCCTCTGGGATAGTGGATTGTGTGTCGCTGAGCCATTAACGACTGTTGTGCTATTGATGGCTACTCCTTTGTTGTAACTGAACCACACAACATATTTCAGTAACACTTATCGAATGCTTCATAACTTCACACACAAGGATAGTACGTACAATCCAACAGGTTATGATTGTTCAACAGATCAAGACTTACAAAATGATACCTCACAAGGCGTACTTTGTTCAAAACATATCCTAATCATATCACAGGGGTGAATATGAGGGTTCCAGGGTGCTACTTTGAGGTATAGAGTGTCACACAAGCCTATTAAGGGGTCACGGTATAGCCACCCTTACTTCTGTGCTGCTGCTGCTGGCGGCAGCGCTGCCTTCAGAGCTGGGCGCCTGGCCAGCAGCCGTCACTCTCTGCTCTGCCTTCAGAGCTGGGTGTCCAGAGACCAGATTTCATTGTCCATGATGTGATTTTCACAGCCGCAAATTAGGTAAACCCCCAATAATAATAATGTTCTTCATCCAGGGGAAGGTTAAGAGATAACTAAATCATAGCCCCTCCCCTGCTCCCTTAAGGAATTGGTCTGTGATTAGAGCAATTGCTATTATAATTTCTAGGAGAGCAACACTTGAGTCCCCGCTCAGATCAGAGCCCCACTGTGCAAGAACATAATGAGAGACAGCTCCTGTGCCAAACAATGTGCCATCTAAATGGGGGTGGGGGGGAAGGGTGTCCAAGGGCATACCTGGCCCCGTATCACCCCCTTCTGGCCAAGTGTGGCACTGCTGAGGCCTGCCTCAGTTTCCCCATGACTCAAGTTCCCTTAAAAAGTTCACACAGTCCAAATATTCAAGACATTTCCTGTTCTGGGGGATCTAACTTATTACTCCTGCTCAAAGTCTTTCAGAACAGAACACAGGCTTACGAAGTCTTCACCCCAGCTCCAGGTGGGGCCAGCCTCTCCTCCCTGAGGGTTCTGGCTTTCTGCTGTCCCAGCACCTCTTGCCTGCAGTTTGGCCGTGTCTACAGACCTTCCCTACGGGCTTCTTCTCCCCACTAATTCAGGAGCCTTCTTACTGCCTGCAGGCACCTGTCAACACCCACCTCCAGCCATCTCTCCCTTTATTAGGCCTAGGTGCCTCCCCTTAAGCCCTGTTGGGAGCAGGTGATCAGTCCAGTTGTGCTGGACCCAGCTGTCTCTTAGAGGGGCTAGTGACCCTGTGACAGGGAGTAAACAGGGGTTGTTGCGGGGTGGTTAGACCCCTGTCGCCCTTTGGGGATGGGGCGTTATAGCCCTGTGGCTCCAGTCAAATAACTGCCCTTAGCCTCAGGGCAGTATGGCCTAATGGCCAGAGTTAATAGAGCAGCCCTCACCCATGGGGCTGTGCGGCCTAATAGCCAGAGAGAGCAGTAGGCCGCCACCCAGGGGTGGGTGGAGGCCAGGATAGGGGGATCTGGGCCCTCTCTGCTACACACCCAGGGCCCTGATATTGGCGAATAGGTTCACCGCTAGGTCAGTGGGCATCCTGCCAAAACAGGCTGCCTTTGTCCCGGTTCCACAACCGGATCAATGTCTAATTCCCCTGGGTTACTTCCCACCCTGTTCTCCCGCATCGCCGTCCATAGCTCTCCTGGGCCTCAGGGGTCGTCAGTTTGCAAAGCTCCTAGCGACTCCGTTCCCTCTTGGGCTTCCACAGGCAACTGAGTATCCGTCTGGGTTTCGGTGCGCTTCGCCTCCGTGATCTGGGGTTCCAGCAGCGCCTGGGCGGGAGCCTGCAAAGTGCGTCCTCTCTCGTCGGGACTCTCTCCTCGGCAGTGGCCCTGACTGAGTTGGGCTGCTCCCTTTTATACTGAGAAGGCTCCAGTTGGAGGATGCCCAGCAGGGCCAGAGGGAGCGTGGCTTCTTCTGTCCAGAGTATGGGGTTAACCCCTGCTGGGCCAATGTGGAGCTGGGACACCCCGTCAGAGGGGTACAGAGAGGGAAAATGACTTGGCCAAGGTCACTGGTAGAACTAGGTATAGAGGTTAGTTCTCCTAAGTCCCAGCCCTCTGGACCACGCACCCTCTCAACTGAAACGGTCTCTTGTCTACTCCAAATCAGAGTACCTGCTCTGGGCCCGGGGGGCTGAGTGACAGATCGCAATAAACCAAGGTCTTTGTGGTGTTCGGTGCAAACTTGATCATGCCCGCTGCCTACTGCACTGCTGCAGGTTCATTTCACTCTGTGGCTGTGTGAACACTCCCACTGAGTCCCGAAACAGGAGCAGGGATGCTCCCTAGACAGCAGCTTTATTTGGTTATCCTTCCTGCTGGCCTCTTGCCCAGCTAGAACTGGGTCATTCAGAGCTAGCGCCATCCAGCGGGGCGCTCAAGGAGCGCTGAGCAGTTTCCACCCCAGCGCACCCTGCCACCGAATTGGCTGCATTATGCAGCCGCTTCAGCACTGAGGCAGATTTGTGGGTGAGATGGTGTCGGCTTCTCTGTCTTCATACAGCGGTGTCCAGAGCATGTACTCTGAGACGGGGTATGCATGACACCCCAGAGGGTGTCAGGTGGGACTGAAGAGATGCATAGGTCTGGTTGGTTCTTTGCAAAGGGGCAAGTGTCAGTCATTCAGGGCACGTCCAGTAGCCAATGCAGTCACTGCTTCTGGCTGATCCGGTGTCTGGCTGGCATTTGGCACACACGCACTCCAGGTACCGGCTCGTCACTTTGTTTCTGGCTGCGTTGCCATTTGGAGTGGTGTTCCTTGCTCACAAGGCTGCAGACTCTGCCAGTCTAGCTACCAGCTTCAGGGATGGCAGTGGCACGCATTTTACCGTATTGTACGGGGGTGGCCAACTTGAGCCGGAGAAGGAGCCAGAATTTACCAATGTACATTGCCAAAGAGCCACAGTAATACGTCAGCAGCCCCCCATCAGCTCCCCCACCTGCTCCCAGCGCCTCCCACACACTGGCAGCCTCATCGATCAGTGCCTACCCCTCCTTCCCTGCACCTCCCAATCAGCTGTTTTGTGGCATGCAGGAGGCTCGTGGCGGGGGGGGGGGGCAGAGAGGGCATGGCAGGCTCAGGGGAGGGGGCGGGAAGGGGTGGAGTGGGGGCAGGGCCTGTGGCAGAGCCAGGGGTTGAGCAGTGAGCACCCCCCGGCACACTGGAAAGTTGGCGCCTGTAACTCCAGCCCCAGAGTCGGTGCCTATACAAGGAGCCGCATATTAACTTCTGAAGAGTCACGTGTGGCACCGGAGCCACAGGTCGGCCACCCCTGGTATTGTACATCCTGGACCTCTTCCAAAGCTTGCTGAAGTTGACAGAAGTCGTGACTTCAACGGGCTTTCGGATCAGATCCTATATGCAGTGGAACTTCACTCATTTAAATCCTTGTTACTGGACATTCTCAGTGGAAGGCCGGATATGTCCCCGAAGGTTAGACTTATTATTTCTATTTCTGTCATAGAGTTATAGAGACAAGGCCAGAAGGAAGCACTGGATCATCTAGTCTGACCTTCTGTCGATCACAGTCTACCAGCGCCTCCCAGCACCCGCACACTAAACCCAACAATCGAAAGGAGACTAAAGTATTACAGTCCTAAGAGTGCAATCCCAGGCGACACACATACTCATGACCAAAGGTGTCCAATGAAAGTCAATGAGACTTTATTTACTATTTGTACTGTAATAGCTCCTCATCATGGACCAGGGCTCCACTGGGCAAACACAACGAAAAGAAGATGGCTTCTGCCCTCAAGAGTCCCGATCGAAGTATAAGACAAGAGGTGGCTCCAGACAAGACTGACAGGGGAGCCCAAGGAAGCCACGAGGCAACACAGGTCAGTCTGGTAAGCCGTGGTCTCTGCACACCAGGGACCTGACCATTGTGAAGTTTCTTGCAGGTGCTGGGCTAGAGGTGAGTTCTCAGGAGGACAAGGAGGTGGCTTTGCAGATGTCCCGGAGGAGCTCCTCCCAAATATGAAGGCCAGCAAGGGACAAACGAACCAAGGGGCTTGTTTGAAGTTTGAGTGAACAATGGAGGCTCTAGTCCCGAGCAGAGCAGAGGGGGAGGCACAATGCTTTTGAAAGAGCCACCCTGCCTATTTAACGTACATACATGGCCTCCCTCATTGTTGTCTGAGTGATACACAATCTTCAATGCATTTATCCTCCTGCGAGGTAGGGCAGTGCTCTTATCCCCATTGTACAGATGGGAAACTGAGGCACAGAGAGACCATTTGAAATTACTGGAAGTTAGGCACTTAAATACCTTTGAGAATCTGGCCCCAGGTGACCTGCTCAATCTCATCCAGGAAATCTGTCGGGGATCCGTGAATTGGATCCAGATATCCTAAGTCCTAGGCTTCTGTGCTAACCATTGGACCATCCAGTGAGTCTCCAAGGTAGTGACTGGTTGAAATCTCTCCCTGGCCCCTGGATCAACTCTAACACACTTGGCTGATTCAGTAACTCTTTTTGCTCAGGATCGGATGAAAACGTTAAGTCTGAGCTCAAGTATCAGGGGGTAGCCGTGTTAGTCTGTATCTACAAAAACAACAAGGAGTCTGGTGGCACCTTAAAGACTAACAGATTTATTTGGGCATAAGCTTTTGTGAGTAAAAACCTCACTTCTTCGGATGTAAGTCTGAGCTGAATTTACAATGCCTGCCGCCTGCTACAAACTCAGCAGGTAATGAAGTGCCAATTATTCCCTCTAAAGAGAGGTGTACAAGGAAGCGAAGAAAGATGCCTTCCCCCAATCTAAGATGCTAGTCTCCCTCCCAGGGAGATGAGTCAGGCATTTGAAGAAATGGATCCGAAATTAAATGACCCAAAGTGACTCAAAGCGCCTTTGATGGTGTTTACAGGTGGAAGCAGATTGCTTTTTCTTCTGACCCAAAAAATCAGTGCAGAGCTTTTATGAATCATCTCGTATTTATTCATGCCTAAGAGATGGCAGCAAACTGCAGAGCCCTCCCAGACTGCAGAGCAGATACATAACGAACAACGGCATAAGTGAAGCAGAGCAGATGGGAACAGAGTAAAACGTGATTGGGGGGTGGGCAGAAGGGATAGCTCAGTGGTTTGAGCATTGGCCTGCTAAACCCAGGTGTAAGGGTGAGAACTCACCCCTGCGGCGCCCCCTACTGGTTGCTTCGGGGAATCAGCTGGTCCAGTGTCCAGAGCGCCCTCTACAGGCCGGTGATCCACCTTGTCCCTCGCACTGGCCCCCGTGTCCCTCCCAGGACCCGGTGCCCCTATTACTGGGATGCTGCCCCCTGGCAGTACCCCACAGATCTGGGTCTCCCCTCCCTGGGGAACCCCCACCCACTATCCCCACCTTGCCTCAGTACTAGGCCACTGCCAGTCACCAACTAGCCCCCGCTCCCTGGGGCAGACTGCAGTATAGGCCACTCATCACTGGCAAGGGGGGTTTGGACCTGTTGCCTTGGCCTAGCCCTGGGCTGCCCTCTGCAATCCCCAGTACCCCTTGGCCTTCCGCTAGGCCACAGCCTAGGGCTTTCCAGGCTGGAGCTCCCCAGCTCCTCAGCCTTTCCCCAGCCCTGCTCCACTCAGGTACCCTGCCTAGCTCCCTGCAGCCAGGCCCTTCTCTCTCTGAGTGCAGAGAGAGACTCTAGCCTGAGCTCCTGGCTCCCAGCCTTTATAGGGCCAGCTGAGTCTGTTTGGGGCTTGGCCCCAGCTGCAGTCACTTCCCCCAATCAGCTCAGCCTTCACGCTGCCTACTCCCTGGGCTATCTCAGGCCCTTCCAGGCAGGAGCAGGTGTCCACCCAGCTACACCAGGGTTGTGAGTTCAATCCTTGAGGGGGCCATTTAGGGAACTGGGGCAAAAATCTGTCTGGGGATTGGTCCCCCTTTGAGCAGGGGGTTGGACTAGTGTGAACTTGGGCGAGTCACTGTGGCCTGGTCTACACTGGGGGGGGCGGGGGGGGGGATCGATCTAAGTTACGCAACTTCAGCTATGTGAATAACGTAGCTGAAGTCGACATACATAGATTGACTTACCGTGGTGTCTTCACCGCGGTGAGTCGACAGCTGCTGCTCCCCCGTCGACTCCGTCTGCGCCTCTCGCCGAGCTGGAGTACAGGAGTCGACGTGAGAGCGCTCGCGGGTCGATTTATCGCGTCTAGACTAGAGACGATAAATCAACCCCCGCTGGATTGATCGCTGCCCGCCAATCCAGCGGGTAGTGTAGACATACCCTGACATAGGTGGTTTATGCCTCTGAAATCAATCCATTCATTTCAATGGGAGCGAGACACTGAAACAGCTTTGATGGTTTGGGTCTTAATTGCTCTGTGCCCCAGACGGGAACAGTCACAATTGCTTATCACACGGCGTGGTCAGGATAACTAGGTCAATGATTGTGAGGTGCTCAAATACTACAGGAAAGGGCACCAGATCCAGAAGTGGGAGTAGCCTTGGGAGCCACAGGCACTCAATGATTCCTCTGTGGGGCACAATTCTTGTGCTCCAGCGGATGACGATCTGCCACTGCCCAATAGCTATGGGTTTCAGTGGAACTCAAGAGCTACATAGGCATGGATTTCACCCGGCCTGCGTGCGAAAGAACGAGAAACAATCAAAGCAAGGAAGCAAATGCAACATAAAGCCTGCACCAGTTTGCCTGATGGACCTAGAGCTCCAGAGAACAATTCCACTGGCGGGGGAGCGGATGGTTGATGGTTAACAAACAGCAACTGCTTACCGAGACAATGCCGAGTGTGGTGCGGAACTCAGGAAAACAGCCTGATCAAGTTTCTTATCCAGCTTTTCCAGGCCAGCTGCTGCCAAAGGAGAGGGAAAAAAGTAGGAGCTATAAAATTATTACACATCGGAGCAAAACAACGCTGTCAAACATGAACAAAGGACTCAGCGCCCACACAATGAGCCTGATCCACATTCTGTTGAAGTCAATGGAGAGACTTCCGTTGACTTCCATGGGCTTGGATCAGGTCCAAAGTGATGGATACACTTAGCCTGCCTATGAGAACGCCCGTAGGCTTGGCCGGGTCAATCAAAACATTATCCTCTCAAGAGCCTATTGTTTTCGTGAGGTTAGGCTTGGCTTGGCTTTTGGAAACGACCCTCATCACAGCAGGACTGATGTCCTCATGGCCACACGCTGCCTGGCCATGTGAGAGACCCCAGGAGGGAATTTCAGACTGCAGGACGCATGCTGCAACGTGTAGTGAAAAGGGGTGGGAGAGCTGCGGAAATATGATTGTAGAAGTGAGCTTTGTAAACAATTATGTCTCATGTCACGTGGCCAAGAGAACAAAACATGGGTATGGTTAGAGTCTAAATGTATACCCCCGCCACATAAAAAAAAAAAAAAATCCAGCAAGAGGACCAAAAAATCCCACCATGTCTAAACAATACAGTACAAGAGGCAGTTAGAGACAAAAAGACATCCTTTAAAAATTGGAAGTCAAATCCCACTGAGGAAAATAGAAAAGAGCATAAATTCTGGCAAGTCAAATATAAAAGTATAATTAGGCAGGCCAAGAAAGCATCAGAAGAGCTATTAGCAAAAGACATAAAAACTAACAGCAGTTTTTAAAGTATGTCACAAGTGGGAAGCCTGCCAAACAATCAGTGGGGCCATTGGATGATCGAGGTGCTAAAGGAGCATTCAAGGAAGACAAGGCTGTTGCAAAGAAGCTAAATTAATTCTTTGCATCGGCCTTCTTTGCAGATGATGTGAGGGAGATTCCCACACCTGAGCCATTCTTTTTAGGTGACAGATCTGAGGCCCTGTCCCAGAATGAGGTGTCAATAAGTTTTGGAACAAACTGATAAATTAAACAGTGATGGGTCACCAGGACCAGATGGGATTCACCCAAGAGTTCTGAAGGCACTCAAATATGAAATTGTAGAACTACTAACGGTGGTACGTGACCTATTGTGGATGTCAGGGCAGGTCTACACTACTGCTTAAGTCAATCTAACTTACGTTGCTCAGGGATGTGAAAAAGATACACCCCCCGCCCCCAAGCGATGCAAGTTACAGTGACCTACGTGCCGTCCACATCAGTGCTATGTCAGCAGGAGACGCTCTCCTGCCAACATAACTTCCACCTCTCTGAAGCCTAACTTCAGTCCCAGATAAATCGATTGTAACTATAACAAAGAACAGAATTATCAGACACATCGATGAATACAATATGTTGGGGAAGACTCAACTTAGCTTTTGCAAAGGGAAATCTTGCCTCACCAATCTATTACAATTCTTTGAAGGTGTTAATAAACATGTGGATAAGGGTGATCCAGTCGATATAATGTACTTGGACTTTCAGAAAGCCTTTGACAAGGTCCTTCACCAACAACTCTTAAGCAAACTAAACAGTTATGGGATAAGAGGGAAGGACCTCTCACACATCAGTAACTGGTTAAAAGATTGGAAAGAGAGGGTAGGGATATATGGTTAATTTTCACAGTGGAGAGGGGTAAAGAGCGGAGTCCCCCAGGGGTCTGTACTAGGACCAGTGCTGTTCAACATATTCATAAATGATCTGGAAAAAGGGGTAAACAATGAGGTGTCAAAGTTTGCAGATGATATACAATTACTCAAGGTATAAATCCAAAGCTGACTATGAAGAGTTATAACGGGATCTCAACAAAACTGTGTGACTGGGCAACAAAATGGCAGATGAAATTCAATGTTGATAAATGCAAGGTAACGTAATTGGAAAACATAATCCCAACTATACATACAAAACAATGGGGTCTAAATTAGCTATTACCACTCAAGAAAGTGATTTGGGAGTCATTGTGGATAGTTCTCTGAAAGTACCTGCTCAATGTGCAGTGGCCATCAAAAAAATTAACAGAATGTTAGGAACCATTAGGAAAGGTATAGAAAATAAGTCAGAAAATATTACAATGCCACTATGTAAATCCATGGTACATCACACCTTGAATACTGTGTGAAGATCTGGTAGCCCCACTTCAAAAAAGATATGTTGGAATTAGAGAGAGTGCAGAGAAGGGCAACAAAACTGATTAGGGGGATGGAACAGCTTCCATATGAGGAGAGATTAAAAAGACTGGGACTAAGACGACTAAGGGGGGATATGATAAAAGTCTTTAAAACCATGCATGTTGAGGAGCGAGTGAATAGAGAAATGTTATTTACTCCATCTCATAACACAAGAACCCGGGGTCACCCAATGAAATTAATAAGCAGCAGGTTTAAAACAAATAAAAGGAAGTTCTTCTTCACATAGCACACAGTCAACCTGTGGACCTCTTTGCCAGGGGCTGTTGTGAAGGACTATAACAAGGTTCAAAAAAGAATTAGATACGTTCCTGGAGGATAGGTCCAACAATGGCTATTAGCCAAGATGGTCAGGGATGCAACCCCATCCTTAAATCTCTGATTTCCAGATGCTGGGACTGGACGACAGAGGATGGATCACTCGATAACTGCCCTGTTCTGTTCATTCTCCCTAAAGCACCTGGCATTGGCCACTGTTGTAAGACAGAATACTGGGCTAGGTGGACCATTGGTCTGACCCAGTCTGGCCGTTCTTATGTTCTCATGTATAGATATGCATTGAAAAGATTCCAAGCCCAATTCTCTCCTGAGATCCTGCCCCTCCCTGCCACTTTGGCAGTTAAAAGGGTCTGGAGAGCTACCAGATAGCTCCAACTGGGGTTTCCCCACCATGTTGGAATCCCCAGCTGTTGCAGAGTCTGCATGGTCAGTTTCTAAGCCACCCACCCTTCCGCTCCTGGTGTAGTTGCAGCAGAGGGCCTGCCTTGGCTGCCGTACTGGCCACATAGGTCCACCGCTAGCCATCATACTTTACAACAGCCCTCAGCCTAAAGTGTGGTGTATTGAAAACTGCATTGAAGCAATCCCCTTATATCCTAAGGAGTTTTTTGGTCCTGCTTGCAGGGAAGCATGTGATCTGTATCCTTAGTAGTCAGTCTGCAAAGAGCCAGCCTACAGCCAATTGGGATGAGTTGTGCCCATCTGCCTTAGGGAGCAGCCTGCTTTGTCTCTCTCTGCTTTGGGTTCTTATGTGTTATTGTTCTGGATTCTACAAAATAAAGTTGTGTTATGGTGCAACTTTCCAGCACAAGTATTTTATGTTTTTCTCTCACTCCTCTGTCTATATGCTGTGAACATAACATAAAGTATACCAGGGCCGGTGTAAAACCTGCCTCAGAATCCTGGAGAGCACCACATCCAGTTCCTCTACAAGCCACCTCCAGTAGCTGTGATTGGCTGACAATAGGCACAGCCACAACTCTAACTCTCTGTATCAGAGAGATGAGAACTTCCTGATGAGCAGGAACAGAAATAGACAAGAATGCAAAAAAGGATCCAACTCTGAGCAAAACAATGGCACAGGATGAAACTTACCCAGAGTTCATACACTTCTCTTTCTCTGTTCAATACAATGGTAACTGCACTGGAGTGCTACACCCCACCCACAGCCTGCTGCTTGCACTCCTCTTTACACACAGGAAAAGCCTGTGCCTGGAATCAGGAAGTCTCGGCTGCTAGGAAATGTGAACCCTCTTGTGAGTCTCACGTATAGCACATTTTTTCAGACCTCGAAAACGGGTTGAGTTCTGGATGGAAGTTTGAGTCTCCTTTTAGCCCACTAGAGGGCTTCTTGCACCTTTTTCTGAATCACCTGGTACTGGCCAGTATCAGAGACTGGCTAGATGGACCACTGGTCTGATCTAAGATTGTAACTTCTACGTTCCTATGGATCAGTGTTCACCCATCCCTTGACAGAACCTCATTAGTTTAGAGGATGGTTTTCTCTACTCCTCCTCTACTAAGGAAAACTCTGATCCATATAACAAATCTTACATCAAGTAAATTCCACATCACTGAAACTCTCAACCCCACAAGACTGATGACATGGGGCCAGATCCTCAGCTGGTGTAAATCAGCAGCACTTAATTAAATCAGTGGGACTAAATCCCGATCTCAGCT
Organism: Trachemys scripta elegans; assembly: GCF_013100865.1. Lineage (NCBI taxonomy): Eukaryota > Metazoa > Chordata > Testudines > Emydidae > Trachemys > Trachemys scripta. Next base: position 4,445,152 of record NC_048299.1, on the reverse strand, counting down.
AGTGAAAATCACTGTCACTCCAAGGAAGCCAAAGGGGCCAGATCTTCAGCTCCAGTAAATCAGCATAGCTGTAGTATTGTCATTGGAGCTACGCTGATGGACATGAGGATTTGGCCCAAAAAGATTTTAAGCTCCTGGGGCCTGACCCAAAGCCCATTGAACTCAATAGATTTCATAGCTGCTGTGGGGGATTTGATAGCTGCTTTCAACTACCTGAAAGGGGGTTCCAAAGAGGATGTATCTAGACTGTTCTCAGTGGTAGTAGATGACAGAACAAGGAGTAATGGTCTCAAGTTGCAGTGGGGGAGGTTTAGGTTGGATATTAGGAAAAAACTTTTTCACTAGGAGGGTGGTGAAGCACTGAAATGGGTTACCTAGGGAGGTGGTGGAATCTCCTTCCTCAGAGGTTTTTAAGGCCCGGCTTGACAAAGCCCTGGCTGAGATGATTTAGTTGGGATTAGGTCCTGCTTTGAGCAGGGGGTTGGACTAGATGACCTCCTGAGGTCCCTTCCAACCCTGATAGTCTATGATTGTATGATTCTATGATAGAAAGGCTCCCGTTGACTTCTGGTCTTTATTAGGGTCTGAAAACGTACTTGCACTCAATTTTCCTTCTGTTCATTTGCCAGAACGATGGAGAATGTGTTTGAAGGAGCTGTGCACTAGGACAGGTCTCCTGCCTGGAGAGCCAACCATGATAAATACCAACGTCAGAGTTTTCAGACAGACTGAAAGGTCAATAGAGAAGGAAATCTGCACAGAACTCCCAAACCTTATCAGGAAAACAGTGGCTAATGCTAGATCGTCTGAGGAAAGAAGGAAATTGCAAGCCACCTCCACCCTGCCTAGGGGCCTATCGAAGGGTCTGCATGAGTGTTTGGGGGGGATGGCCTCTTTTTATTGTGGGAGGCAAGTTGCTGATCACTTGTTGGTAGCTGTGTTCAGCTGGGGAAGAAAGGGTCTAAAGTGCAGCTGTCCTGGGAAAAGCAACTCTTAAAACAGCTGTTGGGGGCTCCTTGTTTATTGTCTAGGACTTCCATAGTCACCATCCGTCGTAGGAGTTCATGAAGGTCCTCCGTGGGGTGCGAGGTGGCTCTCCATAGTCATCGGGGCAGTTCCAATGGCCTCCTCTCTCCCTAACTGACCCTGCAGGCTTCCAGCTAATTCAGTGACCCTGCATGTATTTTGGCAGATTCCCTTGGGTCTGTGCTATACTTTGGCTGTGAAACTGGCGGAATTTCATTTTAAGGAATTAGTCTGCCGACATGAAATCCCTTTTATGTGCTTTGCTTTGGCGATGCCATTCTCCTCTCCCTGCCCTGCTCATGTAGCGTTTCTGGGTATTGTTAAATAGCTGCTGCGCTCCACCCAAGTAGTAGCTGAAGAGTAGATGACTCAAATGGCAGTGCTGGGTGAAGTTAGATGAGAGACAGGTAGGACTTTGGGACTGGGTCCGGTGGGTAAACTTTTTCTTTGGGATGAGTGAATTGAATATATTTAAAAATAGAAAACATGCTTCATCAGTCAGCTCTGTTGCTTTTATTCACGAGAAGAAGGTGGGTCTTGTCGAATGGGGCTCAGGAAACTTGGGTTCAGTTCCCAGCTCTGAGACAAACATCCCAGATGACCTTGGGCAAGTCACTTAGCCTCTCTATGCTTCAGGTCCCCATCTGTAAAATAATGGTACCAACACTGCCTTTGCCTCCTTAGACAGCAAGGCCCAGATCCTCAAGGGTACTCAGATGCTTACTTCGAAATCAATGGGAGTTGGGCACCTAAACACCTTTGGGGATCTGGACTTAAGTTCTTTGATGCAAGAACTCTCTAACTAAGGGTTTATCTGTGTACAGCAGTTTAACTGCTTTGACTATACTGGTATAGTTAAAGTGATATGACTCTCCTCCCCCACCCAGCAGTTGTGATGAGTCACCCCGAGCCATGGACCACGATGTGAGTCATCAGAGAAAATTACCTGCAGGTCTTGTCATAGGCCCCACACCATTGACCCAGGGTTCATCCAATCCACGGGCGAGGACCCACCCAGGTGATCCCAAGGCAGGTATATAGGCCCCTAAGGAGACTAGTCCCTCCAGTCTGCTCAGTGTCATGCCCTGGCTAGGAACACTCCCATTGCCAACTAGTTCTCACAGACTGCTCTCGCTGATGCTCTAGCCTGGACCTGTTTCAACACTAGCCAAACCCAGTTTCAGCCTGCATCTGTTCCTGCCTCAGCTGGTCACCTGGCCGTTCTGACGCCAGCACGGATGCAGTTATTCTGGCCTAACTGGGTTTATAATGGCATAGCTTATTCGCGCATGTGCACCAGCGTTAAAACTGTATAGATCAGTTCCAACCATGGGGGCCTGATCTCATTAGGAGACTGTCGATTCCGCTGTAATAGGGACAAGAATTAAAATCTTCTTTAAAAATGGATGTGTTTTGGTTTAAAACACATCTGTTTGTTGGGGGGGATTTGGGGTTGGTTGGTTTGCTTATTACCGCTCTTGGCAAGACGATTTAGCCGAGTGCGCTACCGGAAATATTTTGTTCTGGTGGTGGTAAAAGAGCCTCCTGGGAATTGACAGAGGTGCTGTATTTCTCTGAGCTGGTCAATGACCAGTTGGTTTCAAATGTCTGCTCCCCAAAACATAAACTACAGAGGAACTTTCAGACTTAGGAGCTTGTCAAGTGCTTTCTTCCCCGGGCCTTTCCTTGCTCCCTCGGCCACAGACGTCTGGTTCGTCTATCCCTTCCCATTGGACATGTAAAAAAGCCAGAGCCAAACCAGGATAAAGAAAAGGTTAAACGTGTGGAGGTGTGAGAATTACAGAAAGAGCCAAGGTACACGAGGGTTATAGCCACTCGGAGAGGCAAGTTCAACGGTAGGCAAACATCCGTGAGGTCATCCCCACTGATGCTCAGTCGATGCTCATAGGCTTGGGGGCCAGCAGAGATGGGGGAAGCAAACTAAATTAGTCCCGATTGTTTCATGTGCTGTAATTGACTAGACTGTGACATCAGCTCCCATCAAACCTACAATCATGCAGGCCACACTCTGAGTGTCTGTGTGCCAGACAGCCCTGGTTCAGCACCTCTGATCCCCGCAGCCTGTCTGCAGCCCCACTCTGGCTTCCACCAACCTTGGTTACAACTAGTCCCAAATTTTCCCAAACCCATGCTCCCTGAAGTGTCTAGTCCTCTCCAAGACAGCTCAGAGAAATAATAAGGTTCACTGACCCTTTAAAGAATCAAAAGCACATTCCAGCTTATTAACGTGACTGGGGTAAATACACCCTTCCCTTCAAACACAGCCCTGGGTGGGTTTATAGTACAACTAAAACAAATGTATTACCCATAGGGCACAGGCGAAGTGATGCCATGTAAAAGGAATAAAGTTAGAAAGGGTGACAAGCAAATAGAAGTGAAGACATGCATCTAAAAGTCTCAAACGTACTCTAGCAAGGTACAGGCATCATTCAAGACAGTTTCTTTCACCAGTCATTCCTCTTCCCAGTCATGGATGACTTGGGCCTTCCACCAAGTACAAGGTGCTGGCTTCCCTTGTCTCCTTAGGTGAAAGTTCTTTGCCTAAGCAGTTTTCTCACCTATATTCGGCTCCCAGAGACTTCAACTACCCCCCTACCCCCACCCTTGGTTGTAGGACCCATTTTTATCAGCTTGCAAGAGCCTGACCCCTTGTGTCTGTCTAGTGATGGATGCCAAAGATGGCTTCCATCCTTGCTTATATCTTCCAAAGTTCAATGACCTTGGTTCAAGAGGCAGGATGGCCTCATGTTGTTCTTTCCCTTCCTGGGGGCGTTCCATCTCCCTGTGTGTAAATGGGGCTTCCGTTGTTTGGATTGCTCTATGCTTCATTTACATAGGAGACAGGTAAATAGCTGTGATTATAGAAGAATCATAGAGTATCAGGGTTGGAAGAGACTTCAGGAGGTCCTCTAGTCCAACCCCCTGCTCAAAGCAGGACCAATTCCCAACTAAATCATCCCAGCCGGGGCTTTGTCAAGCTAGGCCGATGTTCCCTTCCTTCTGGGAGAGACATGTTTCTTCCTTTGTGTGGACACAGACAGTGAAACCTGATATCAATCAGTACCCATAATTCCTTACACCGTATTATTACATATATTTTATAATGATATTAATCATCAGTATGTCATAGGCTTTCATAACTCTGCACTTGATAGACTTTTATTATAACTCTGCACTTGATAGACTTTTATCTATCTTGTTAAGAGAACCCTGTCCTTTTTTGTAATACTGTATAACATAAGTATGGCCTTACGGGGACAGACCAATGGTTCATCTAGCCCAGTATCCTGTCTTCCAACAGTGACCAATGCCAGGTGCTTCAAAGGGAATGAACAGAGCAGGGCAATCATCAAGTGAACACCTTGCATTTAGCTGTGATGCTCGGCGTACCTTTCCCAGACCTGAAGAAGAGCTCTGTGTGACTCAAATGCTTGTCTCTCTATGCATCCGATGAAGTGGGCTGTAGCCCACGAAAGCTTATGCTCTAATAAATTTGTTAGTCTCTAAGGCCTTGTCTACACTACGAGAGTAGTTCGATTTTACTTAAATCGAATATTTGGAATCGATATTGCAAAGTCGAACGTGTGTGTCCACACTAAGGACAGTAATTCGACTTTGTGAGTCCACACTAACGGGGAAAGCGTCGACATTGGAAGCGGTGCACTGTGGGCAGCTATCCCACAGTTCCCGCAGTCCCCGCTGCCCATTGGAATTCTGGGTCGAGCCACCAATGCCTTCTGGGTAAAAAAATGTGTCGAGGGTGCTTTTGGGTAACTGTCGTCATCCATCCATCACTCACTCCCGCCCTCCCTCCCTCCCTGAAAGCGCCGGCGGGAAATCATTTCGCGCACTTTTCAAGTCATTGACAGCGCGGACGCCACAGCACTGTGAGCATGGAGCCCGCTGCAACCATCGCTGCAGTTGTGGCCGCTCTCAACGCCTCGCAGCTTATCATACAGGTTGCCCTGAGGCAGATGCAGAAAAGTCAGGCGAGGAGGCTACGTCAACGCGGTGATGGCCTGAAGTGTGAGAGTAGCACAGACCTCTCAGAAAGCAGGGGACCCAGCGCCGAGGACATCACGGTGGCAATGGGTCATGTTGATGCCGTGGAACGGCGATTCTGGGCACGGGAAACAAGCACTGAGTGGTGGGACCGCATAGTGCTGCAGGTCTGGGATGAATCACAGTGGCTGCGAAACTTCCGCATGCGGAAGGGAACTTTCCTTGAACTTTGTGAGTTGCTGTCCCCTGCCCTGAAGCGCAATGACACCCGGATGCGACCAGCCCTGACTGTCCATAAGCGAGTGGCCATAGCCCTCTGGAAGCTTGCAACGCCTGACAGCTACCGGTCAGTCGCGAGCCAGTTTGGGGTGGGCAAATCTACCGTGGGGGTTGTTGTGATGCAAGTAGCCAAGGCAATCGTTGATGTACTGCTGCCAAAGGTAGTGACCCTGGGAAACGTGGAGGCGATCATAGATGGCTTCGCAGCGATGGGATTCCCAAACTGCGGTGGGGCCATAGATGGAACTCACATCCCTATCCTGGCACCGGACCACCAGGCCAGCCAGTACATTAACAGAAAGGGCTACTTTTCCATGGTGCTGCAAGCACTGGTGGACCACAGGGGACGTTTTACCAACATCTACGTGGGATGGCCGGGCAAGGTTCATGACGCTCGTGTTTTCAGGAACTCTGGTCTGTTTAGACGGCTGCAGCAAGGTATTTACTTCCCGGACCACAAAATAACTGTTGGGGATGTGCAGATGCCTATAGTCATCCTCGGGGACCCAGCCTACCCGCTAATGCCCTGGCTCATGAAGCCCTATACAGGTGCCCTGGACACTGAAAAAGAACTCTTCAACTACCGGCTGAGCAAGTGCAGAATGGTGGTGGAGTGTGCTTTTGGACGTCTCAAGGGGAGATGGAGAAGCTTGATGACTCGCTGTGATCTCAGCGAAACCAATATCCCCATTGTTATAGCAGCTTGCTGTGTGCTCCACAATCTCTGTGAGAGCAAGGGGGAGACCTTTATGGCGGGGTGGGAGGTTGAGGAAATTAGCCTGGCTGCTGATTACTCACAGCCAGACAGCCGGGCGATTAGAAGAGACCAGCGGGAAGCGCTGTGCATCCGGGAGGCTTTGAAAGCAAAGTTCCTGAGTGAGCAGGGTAACCTGTGACTTTCTAATTTTGTGTACAGAGAAGCCTTCACCCCACTTCCAACACACGTTTCAAAATAAAAATAGTTCTACTTTGTTAAAGCACACCGTTTTCTGTAATACTGTTTTCGCGGGAATTTTTTAAAACTGGGACGCAGACTGTGGTGCGGAGCGGGTGTAGTGTAGTCGCGCGAATGCAGCTTCTAAACTGAAGGACTGACAGGCTCCGGTGCGGTGGGATGGTTCTTTCAACGGAGCCTGTCACCCCTCCTGATAGGGACTGTGTGTATGGGGGTACTATGTGACTTTGTGGCGGGGGGGGACGCTTACAGATCCCCTGCTGTGTGGCTCTGTGATCCTGCCTAAGGACCGCCGCTTCAGATCTCTAACTGCCCTCCCGTGCCACAAAGTCACAGAGCAACCCACCTCCCACCACATAACATGAAAAGAACCTCCCAGACTAACCAGGGTAAGTAGTCACTGCATCACTGCACTATGTATGTGCCCTGCTGCTGTGCCTGCCCCCGACTATGTACCCTGCCAAAGGTGACTGTCCTGTCCAATTACCAACCCCCTTTCCCCCCCTCCTCCAAAAGAACATGATGGAAACAGTAGTTAACAGAAACATATTTTTTATTAACAACTACACAGGGGACTGGGAAGTGAAACTTGGACGGGGGCTTGTGTCAGGCGGGAAGGAAAGAACTTGTCAAACTTTGGGGACTGAGAGCCTTCTGCTGCTCGAGCTCTCTGCAGGGGTGCAGTGAGAGTTAGCAGGGACTCTGCCGCCTCTCCTTCTGTGCACTTTGGGTGAAGGGAGTATGGGACTTGGTGGCGGGGGAGGGCGGTTAGAGATGGACTGCAGCGGGGCTCTGTCCTCCTGCCTCCGTTCCTGCAGAACATCCACAAGGCGCCGGAGCGTGTCCGTTTGCTCCCTCAGTAGTCCAAGCAGGGTTTGAGTCGCCTGCTGGTCTTCCTGACGCCACCTCTCCTCCCGATCCATGTTGGCTTGGTGCATTTGGGACAAGTTCTCCCGCCACTGGGTCTGCTGTGCTGCCTGTGCTCTGGAGCAGGCTATAAGCTCGGAGAACATGTCCTCCCGTGTCCTCTTCTTCTTATGCCTAATCCTCCCTAGCCTCTGGGAGTGTGATGACAGGCTAGGTTGTGAGACAGTCGCAGATGGGGCTGTGGGAATGGGAAAAAGGGAGTGAATTCCTCAGAAACATAAATGTAGTTGTGAACAAAGAACATAGTCTTTCTCTGTGAACAGGACCATGCACAGCACCTATCACATGCGCACTCAGCACAAGGTCGAATTCTCGGCCTTCGCATTCACTGTCTGTGGTTTTGCAGAGCACTTTTGAGAACCCTGTCAGGACAACGGAATTTCTGTTGCAGGCAGACATGGTAAGCCGTAGATTCGTGGCAGCTTAAAACTTTAATATTAGCAATGGCCTCATTTCACATTGAAATCAATGTCGGTCCCTGCTGCCAGCAATCCGGCAAGCAGGAAGTTTGCTCCTGTCCCACACCCTCGCGGCTGTCCCCGGGAACGATCCCTTTCGGCTGACCCTTTCCCGCCTCCACCGCGTGGCTGCAAACCAGCCAACACTAATAACATTCCCCTACCTCATTCAAAGCAGGTCTTCATGAGCGACATCACCCTCATGAGGATCTCTGAGAGCGACAGACAGAGAATGCTCCGGGAAAGCCTCCAAAGACCAGGGCCGTATGCCGCCATGCTGTGCCAAGCAATGATTCCGGAGTACTTGCTAGTCTCGTGGCGCGGCAACGTGTCCTACTACGGAGGACCCAATAAGGCCGCTCTCCCCAAGAACCTAATGCAGCGGATTTCAAATTACCTGCAGGAGAGCTTCCTTGAGATGTCCCAGGAGGATTTCTGCTCCATCCCCGGACATATAGACCGCATCTTACTGTAGCTGCAGTAGCAGGGACTACACAGTAGAGCGGCTTGGGCAGGACAATCATGCAAAACCGGACATTGCTAGATTTTTTTGAAATACTTGCACTGCCCATGACTGAACCGTTAAGTTATTCAAAGTAATCATGAGAAACCCATTTTTTACATTGTTAATAATCATGTTCTGTTACAAATAAATGTTTAGATGTTTACAACACTTACTGGATGATCCTTCACCAGATTCTGTGTCCGGGGTAACGGCTGGGGACGCTTCGTAGGGGATCTCTGTAAGGGTGATGAAGAGATCCTGGCTGTCGGGGAAATCAGCGTTGTGAGCGCTGTCGACTGCCTCGTCCTCCTCATCTCCTTCCTCATCTTCCCCGTCCGCTAACATGTCCGAGGATCCGGCCGTGGACACTATCCCATCCTCAGAGTCCACAGTCAGTGGTGGGGTAGTGGTGGCGGCCGCACCGAGGATGGAATGCAGTGCCTCGTAGAAACGGGATGTCTGGGGATGGGATCCGGAGCGTCCGTTTGCCTCTTTGGTCTTCTGGTAGCCTTGCCTCAGCTCCTTGATTTTCACGCGGCACTGCGTTACATCCCGGCTGTATCCTCTCTCTGCCATGTCTTTAGAGATCTTCTCATAGATCTTTGCATTCCGTCTTTTGGATCGCAGCTCGGAAAGCACGGACTCATCGCCCCACACAGCGATGAGATCCAAGACTTCCCGATCAGTCCATGCTGGGGCCCTCTTTCTATTCTGAGCTTGCACTGCCATCAGTGCTGGAGAGCTCTGCATCGTTGCCAGTGCTGCTGAGCTCGCCACGATGTCCAGACAGGAAATGAGATTCAAACTGGCCAGACAGGAAAAGGAATTCAAATTCAAATTTTCCCGGGGCTTTTCCTGTGTGGCTGGTCAGAGCATCCGAGCTCGTACTGCTGTCCAGAGCGTCAACAGAGTGGTGCACTGTGGGATAGCTCCCGGAGCTATTAACGTCGATTTCCATCCACACCTAGCCTAATTCGACATGGCCATGTCGAATTTAGCGCTACTCCCCTCGTCGGGGAGGAGTACAGAAGTCGAATTAAAGAGACCTCTATGTCGAACTAAATACCTTCGCGGTGTGGACGGGTGCAGGGTTAATTCGATGTAACGGCGCTAACTTCGACATAAACGCCTAGTGTAGACCAGGCCTAAGGTGCCACAAGTACTCCTGTTCTTTCATCAACAGAAGTTGGTCCCAGAAAATATATTATCTCACCCACCTCATCTCTCTCGTAAGAGTAGCAGAATTCATCCCTTTAATAGCATCAGTGGCAGGCACTGTGGGCCTGATTCTGATCTCATTTACTCTGATGTAAATCAGGACTGACTCCACTGAGTCAATGGGACTGATTCCAGTCTCACCCTGGTGTAAATCAGGAGTGACTCCACTGAGGCAATCGCCCTCATTCTGATCTCACTTGCGATGATTTCACCTAGGTGTAACTCCACTGGCGTCTCTTCATTCTAGTGCAGTTTAGATCCAAAGCTGGCTCAGTGGAGTAAGACTAGTTCACTTAAAATTAAGATCGTTGATTTAAATTTAAAATAAAGCATTCTTTCCTGTAATACCCTAGTGTATTTCAATATTGGGTAGAAATATATTTTTCCCCACTAGATTATATGGACTGTCCAGAACTGCAGACATGAAACTGACCATTTTTATAGGGTTTCCAAATGGCTTTTGCTGCTTGCATTTAATTTCAGTTACCTATTTTATTCCTTTCCAGTCGGTTTTATTTAAAACGTATGAGGGCCCAGAGATTTTGGAGGCCAGATCCTCAGCTGGTGTAACGCAACCGTCCTCCATTGACACCAGTGTAGCTAGGTCGATTTAAACCAGCTGAGGATCTGGCCTCTTGTTCTCACTTTAGCCCAACATGCAAAATGCAACATGTGCTTTGAGCCGCACTTGGGCAAGCAAGTCCCAAGGCAGCATCGTTTTCACAGTAACTTCAGAGACGCATGAGGAATGTTTCAATATATCATCTGCTTTCTTCCGGGAGAAACGTCTCCAGCCATAAATGCATGGCACTGTTCATCATTGGCCCCTAGGGGACAGATCCACATACCCTCACTCACACAAGTATCTCCACCAGCTCAGGAGTGACGGAAGCTCCCAAAAGTTTGGGGGCCACTGGTGCTTGAACCATGGCCCTTTCCCCCAGCCCCCTTTTCCCTGAGCCCCTGTCCTCACGCTGAACATTCACCCGAGGCCCCGCCCCTGCGTGGCCTCTTTCCCCAAGACCTCGCCCACCACTCGCTCCTCTCCGCCCCCTCCTCCCCTTCGCTCACCTTTACAGCCAGTAAAAAGTGAGGGGACCGTGACCTCCTGGCCCACCCTGTTCCAGCGCCCCTGCACTGACTTCACAGGTGAGCGAATTAGGGGATTGGAATTAGGTCCTAAACATAAAGCTATGTTCAGCAAAGGCTCACCGAGGGCCACATCCTACAGGGAGAAGAGCACTCTCGATTCCTAGCACCCGCACTGGGAGTTGAAGATGCTTTATACCCCACAGATACCTTAAGCACTGATCTATCTCCCACTGACGTCAAAGGGAATATTTCCATTCACTGCAATGAGAACCGGCCCAGGCGCTTAGGCGGCTGCCGTTTCCTTGCACGAAAGTTTGGAAAACATCAGCCCTGATCCTGATGCCACTTACTCTCCCTGTTAATGATCTGCATTCATGTAGCACCAACAGGCCACGACCAAAGTCAAAACCCCACTGTGCTAGACGCTGTATAGCCACCATGCGAGAGACAGTCCCTGCCCCGGGGAACTGGCCATCTGAATGCACACAACAGGCAATGGAAGGGAGGGGAAACAGAGGCAAAGCAACCTGTCCACAGTCACACAGCATGTCGGCGGCTGTGCCACAAGCAACACTCCTGCGTGCTGAGTCCCAGCTCAGTGCCCTCTCCACAGGACCCACGGTCCCTTGGGTCGTTAGTGGGGTAACTCCACTGACTTCAGTGGGGTTACTACTGGTGTACGTGAGAGGAGAATCAGGGCTCCTTATGCTCCCCCATTGTTCTGTTTGTATCCATCTGTTGTCTCTTGTCTTCTACTGAAAGCAAGTCTTCACTGCCCTGCAGTTCGGACTACCGGCCTCCTAAAAGTTTGGGTTAACGGGTCCTCTTCAAACAGGATTACATTAACGCAAAGTAGGAACTTTCTCATTCACACCCGCAGTGTCCACACGGGGGAGTTACAGTGCAGCACTTTACAGTTACGATCTGCGGGGGTGGGGGAAGGGTTGTGTGTGCGGCGTCTTTAAATTTTTAGCAGCGTGCTGGAGGCACCTGCCATTGTGTGTCCAGTTACGATGCAGCCTGTTACAGAGAGAGCCGCATACACTGTGCTCTCTCTCCTTGAGCCATTTGTTCTTTCCGCCCCTTTTACTTTCCCTTGATCTAAAATGAAAGTCATTCAGACTCACAGTCTACGGTCCCTTTTTGTGACTGGACAACATAATGTAAACATAACAATACCCAGACACAATATACAAACTGATAAGTAACCGTTATCTATATAAAGCAACAAAGAGTCCTGTGGCACCTTATAGACTAACAGATGTATTGGAGCATAAGCATCTGAAGAAGTGGGTATTCACCCACGAAAGCTTATACTCCAATACATCTGTTAGTCTATAAGGTGCCACAGGACTCTTTGTTGCTTT